>NC_084557.2:54478191-54510691 GCF_033978685.3 Nerophis lumbriciformis
TGGTTCCTGTAGGGAGGATGTGTTCTACTCTAAGTCTCCTATTATGTAGCTGCCTTGGTGACTATGTGGACTTTTTATTCTGCTTGAACAGAAGCAATGATCAATCCAAACACATCACTTGAGAATTTCTACAAAAAGATAA
Source organism: Nerophis lumbriciformis (assembly GCF_033978685.3). Lineage (NCBI taxonomy): Eukaryota > Metazoa > Chordata > Actinopteri > Syngnathiformes > Syngnathidae > Nerophis > Nerophis lumbriciformis. The sequence goes on from NC_084557.2 coordinate 54,478,334, forward strand.
ACCACAAAACCATTAATTGATTAATTCACCACATCCCACTAAAAAGATAACATATTCATATTACGTAGTGTGTTTTTATCGGTTTTGTATTTTATATACATACATACATGTATACATACATACTGTACATCAATATATACATATACATACACACATATACATAATGTGTATATACATACATATATATCATGTGTATATATATATATATATATATATATATGTGTGTATATATATATATATAACAGCATATATATATACAGTATATATATATATTTATTTATTTATAACAGCATGTCCAAAACAAGGTTTTATAAAAAATAATTGTACAATATATATAACATAACATAATAATAATATATAATTATTAGAAATGCTTCAAAAAATCAATTCACATCCAAATCGGAATTTTTTAAAATTTTGATTGGAAATCAATGTTTTGGTTTAAAAAAAATCGACAATATATTTTTTTTTTAAAGGAAGAAATTTTTTCAAATATGTTTTAGGCCATCTTCATGGTTACCCACAGTCCCTGTACATCATACCTCAGCTACCAAAAGGAGGTTTTGTTACCCGTTTTGAGAAGGTTTTATGATCACTAGTACACCAAATAATACATTGCGATAATTGGTTTGAATTCAGATTCATGTTGAATTGTTTATAAATCGAATTGTCAGCCCAAAACTAGGAATTGGATGGAATCGTGAGTTGTCCAAAGAGTTCCACTTCTAATAATAATAATAATAATACCTGGGATTTATATAGCGCTTTTCTAAATACCCAAAGTCGCTTTACATGTGTGTGTGGGGGGGACGATAAAAACAACTTTATTAGAAAAAATAAATAAATAAAGCTTCTATTAAATAATAATTAATTTACATTAAATAAACATTTCTGCCCACAAAACAAAATACTACAAAAACAGTTTTTTTTTAATTATTCAAAAGTTATTGGATTTATTTAATAAAAAAAACAAAAATCATAGCCACAGCCCACAGGCATCCCCATCATGTCAAATATTGCAGTTTCACCACATTGTGGATTTCTTGCAGATATATGAATATTTATTCTACTATTTGATCTTAAATCAAGCATTCAACTCACTAAATCAACTAGAAATATCAACACCAGAGTAGTGTTGACCACTAGAGCTGATTGGCTCAGCCTCAAGCAGCCAATGTCTGGACGGCTCTCAGAATGTTGAACAAATGTATGTATTTCTTTATTTTGAAAATATTGCATTTATAAATACTGACTTATTCACCGTGGTCATGTTCGAAACCAATCAACAAAAATAAACGGGGCACAATTATATAATAGATAAACTGTGTTGTTTTTTTTCATTTTAAATAAATGTGCAGATATTTCTAAACTCTTTCTCACATTGTCAATTTGGTGTACTTTCAAGTATGAACAGAGGCTTATTGATTTATTTATTTGTTTAAGTAAGGAAAAATGAAAGGGGGGGCACCTTAAATAAAATGGCCAATTTCAAGTAAATAAAAAATATATGTATACATATTTTTGTGTGTAAAAGCCTACAAAATTGTACTGAGATCAGACTCCAAAGCTACTCTGTGAGTTTCCACTGACCCGACCGAGTGGAGCTGAAAATTCAAAAGCCTTCAATGTATGCAGAACCTCAATTATTGGAAGCTAGAAAACACTTTGGGTGAGTCGTTAAGAGCAGAGTTGGATGGCAAATGAAGGGATGAAGGACATGTCAAGGAGATAAAGATGCAAATGAGAATGAAAATGGGGCAAGGAAAGTGTAAAAGTGGACAAAAAGTCACATGTGGCGACAGAAAGCAGCGCGTCCACCTATATTGCGAACGTGCGGCTGCAACGCTACACAAAGATTTGTTGTTGTTCTTTGGCTACACAAAGCTTTACTCCCATGAGAAAGGCAGCGATGACATCATCTCAACTGACTGAGTCTTTGTGCGCGCCAGACAAAGACATCGAGTCATCCTGCTGCAGTCACAAGGGGAGGAGGGGTCCCGTGTGTGTGTGTGTGTGTGTGTGTGTGTGTGTGTGTGTGTTGGTGGGAACTTCACTCGCTCTCTTATGTTGCACGGCCGAGGTGCAACACAGCTAATATTGTGGTGAACGGCACGAGCAGACAAAATCTATTCTTTAAAAAGTGTTTTAAACAAAATGTATCACCACGTAATGTTTGGTGTATCGAACGCACCCTCATGGCTGAGGAATCATCATCATTTTGGTGTTGACCTCAGTGTGTGTGATGAGATTATCTTGAAGATGCAACCTTTCATCACGTTTGAATAACAGAATATTGAGACTGATTTGGTGGATTTAAAGATTCCTTCTCGATAAAAGCCAACATGTTGCTATGACATTGTAAATTGATATTTGGTGAGTAGTTTTTTGTACTGTATATGACATGATGATGTATATTTGAAGTGTCCATAAGCTGTGTGCTTGTAGGGATGACCTTTTTGCAGGCCGGACTCTGATATTAACAAAAGAAACAATCATGTCATACAAAATGATGTCTGTCTGTACATAAATAAATAAATAAATAAATAAACAATGTGTGCTAAACATGCTAGTCCAGCCAGGAAGTGACAATATGGCCTCCTATAACAACACTGACACACTTCCTGCACACAACATCAACACAAGGAGACAGAGATACGTCCCATCAGCTGTTTTTTGTTAGAATAATTATGTGTAAGTTATCACACAACTCTTATGCTTAAAGGCCGTTGCTATAGTTATTATCAATTGTGCTGAAGTTGTACTTTTCTATCTGTGCAAAGCGAGTCTTCTCGCATCAGTGTTTGTTTCCAGAATCGGCCTGCTGACTGCCAAGGGCGAACATCGAGTGTCGTGACGCAGACAGAGCAGAGACAGGGCGATATCACGAGTGTCGGCACATTTGCATTTCATGAATAGTCATATATTGTGTTTAACTGGGGCTGCTGAGATTACCCCCCTTCCTTCAGCGGCAGCCTCAGTGATGTAACCAGGGACCTCCCAAATAAATAGAGGAGGAGCACGTGGGCAGGATTTTAGAACGTAGTTTGGATCTGTAACTAGAGCACAGCCCAACAATTTTTGACAAGAACAAGAAAGTTTGATCATATTACGCCTATACTGGCTCACCTGCACTGGCTTCCTGTGCACTTAAGAAGTGACTTTAAGGTTTTACTACTTACGTATAAAATACTACACGGTCTAGCTCCGTCCTATCTTGTCGATTGCATTGTACCATATGTCCCGGCAAGAAATCTGCGTTCAAAGAACTCCGGCTTATTAGTGATTCCCAGAGCCCAAAAAAAGTCTGCGGGCTATAGAGCGTTTTCTATTGGGGCTCCAGTACTATGGAATGCCCTCCCGGTAACAATTAGAGATGCTACCTCAGTAGAAGCATTTAAGTCCCATCTTAAAACTCATTTGTATACTCTAGCCTTTAAATAGCCCCCCTGTTAGACCAGTTGATCTGCCGTTTCTTTTCTTTTCTCCTCTGCTCCCCTTTTCCTTGAGGGGGGGGGGGGCACAGGTCCGGTGGCCATGGATGAAGTGCTGGCTGTCCAGAGTCGGGACCCGGGGTGGACCGCTCGCCTGTGCATCGGCTGGGAACATCTCTACGCTGCTGACCCGTCTCCGCTCGGGATGGTGTCCTGCTGGCCCCACTATGGACTGGACTCTTACTATTATGTTGGATCCACTATGGACTGGACTCTCACAATATTATGTCAGACCCACTCGACATCCATTGCTTTCGGTCTCCCCTAGAGGGGGCGGGGGTTACCCACATATGCGGTCCTCTCCAAGGTTTCTCATAGTCATTCACATCGACGTCCCACTGGGGTGAGTTTTTCCTTGCCCGTATGTGGGCTTTGTACCGAGGATGTCGTTGTGGCTTGTGCAGCCCTTTGAGACACTTGTGATTTAGGGCTATATAAATAAAGATTGATTGATTGATTGATTGAACGTCTCTCCTCATTGAGCAAAATGTAACTGTCTCTGCATGATTCCTTGCTTCTTGTCTGTTTAATAGATGTCATCAGTGTTTGAACCTGACAACATGAGAAAAGGAGTTTTTTTTCTTCATGACGTCTTAAAGTGAGCATTTGAGTGGCTCTTCTCTCAAAAGTGTAACAAACAAGTGAAGGAAATTGTTTTTTTTTTTCTCAAATTTGGTGCTGAAGAACAAGTTTTAGGGATTGATATTACTGCCAAACATCAATAAATAGTCTGTTTTTATATTGTAGTAGACTTTTAAAAGATGTTTTTCCCACAATATTCCAAAACAAGTGAGTCTGTGCAAAGCGTGTAAAGATTGAAGGATTACCGAGATGTTGAGCTTCCTGATGGTTGCACTGGAGATGTCCGCTTCCGCGGCAGCGATGGCCTCGGGGGTTAGCACGTACATTTTCCACGTCGCCAAACAGCCGTTGGGTTTCTCTGCCGCGTAGCACCGCCACAGTGTCTGGAAAAACACACAGCGTTTTAAAAAAAAACTATGCAGGGAACTCTTGGACCTAAAATGTGAAGGCAGAGAACATCCTGGGGACAGAATTGTAATACAACTGGGACAGCTAACCAAAGTGATCCTGCAGAGGAATGAAGTAGAAGATGTTGAGGATGGTTACTTATTGGTGGAGGTGCTCGCTCAAATGCCTTTTGCAAGTGTTGTTCTGTGTTTATACTTTCTCAAGAGTAAAAGAGAACTGAAGGTTGACAGCGGTACCCATCAAAGGTGTGTAGTTGTTTTCAGATCATTACTATCACCAAAGGTTACTTGCATGACAATCAGTTGTGATAAAATGGCATTTCAAACACTTCCTGTAGAGTATTCACTTCCTACACTTCCCTTTGGTCTCGATAATATGCATTGGACATGCTTTGATTTAAATTGTGCATACATTTTTGCTCCACAGTCACTTTTATAACCAGTTTTTGAGTCAGTCTGAAATACGCTCGATTCTGGAGGCATTACGAGATTGCAAATGAAAACACCCTCTCCAAAAGTATCATAGTTTCCATCCATCCATCCATCCATCTTCTTCCGCTTATCCGAGGTCGGGTCGCGGGGGCAGCAGCCTAAGCAGGGAAGCCCAGACTTCCCTCTCCCCAGCCACTTCGTCCAGCTCCTCCCGGGAGATCCCGAGGCGTTCCCAGGCCAGCCGGGAGACATAGTCTTCCCAACGTGTCCTGGGTCTTCCTCGTGGCCTCCTACCGGTCGGACATGCCCTAAACACCTCCCTAGGGAGGCGCTCGGGTGGCATCCTGACCAGATGCCCGAACCACCTCATCTGGCTCCTCTCCATGTGGAGGAGCAGCGGCTTTACTTTGAGCTCCCCCCGGATGACAGAGCTTCTCACCCTATCTCTAAGGGAGAGACCTGCCACCCGGCGGAGGAAACTCATTTCGGCCGCTTGTACCCGTGATCTTGTCCTTTCGGTCATAACCCAAAGCTCATGACCATAGGTGAGGATGGGAACGTAGATCAACCGGTAAATTGAGAGCTTTGCCTTCCGGCTCAGCTCCTTCTTCACCACAACGGATCGATACAGCGTCCGCATTACTGAAGACGCCGCACCGATCCGCCTGTCGATCTCACGATCCACTCTTCCCTCACTCGTGAACAAGACTCCGAGGTACTTGAACTCCTCCACTTGGGGCAAGATCTCCTCCCCAACCCAGAGATGGCACTCCACCCTTTTCCGGGCGAGAACCATGGACTCGGACTTGGAGGTGCTGATTCTCATCCCAGTCGCGTCACACTCAGCTGCAAACCGATCCAGTGAGAGCTGAAGATCCTGGCCAGATGAAGCCATCAGGACCAAATCATCTGCAAAAAGCAGAGACCTAATCCTGCAGCCACCAAACCGGATCCCCTCAACGCCTTGACTGCGCCTAGAAATTCTGTCCATAAAAGTTATGAACAGAATGGGTGACAAAGGGCAGCCTTGGCGGAGTCCAACCCTCACTGGAAACGTGTCTGACTTACTGCCGGCAATGCGGACCAAGCTCTGGCACTGATCATACAGGGAGCGGACTGCCACAATCAGACAGTCCGATACCCCATACTCTCTGAGCACTCCCCACAGGACTTCCCGAGGGACACGGTCGAATGCCTTCTCCAAGTCCACAAAGCACATGTAGACTGGTTGGGCAAACTCCCATGCAACCTCAAGGACCCTGCCGAGAGTATAGAGCTGGTCCACAGTTCCACGACCAGGACGAAAACCACACTGTTCCTCCTGAATCCAAAAGTATCATAGTTTATCTTTTGAAAATGTATACTGTTTAAATTTAAATCTTGGAGTCGCCACCGCCATTTTTTTTCCCAGACACGCTCAAAAATAAACTTCATAAACATAATATAGATTCACCGGCTACAACATTAGGTAAACCTCGCAACAACGTTGCATCATAGCCAGACTGCAAAACCCCGCAAACAGAAGCATCCAAAACTGAGTATAATCTCATGCCAAAGTGCACATCCAACATTGTAACAACATTTATAAGTCAGAACCGACGAAATTCCTCATAGGTCTACTTTAAGAGTTTGATGACAGATAGAGGAAAAGTGACACTTTGACATTTGCTGTGGTCTGGAACAACATGGCACACAAACAACTATGAAAAATGCAGCCAATGTTAGATATAGATATTGTCATGAGTCATGATGACATAAGTAAAGGACATTAAATGAGCTCAAATAAACGAGACATAATGATGCAATATGTACATACAGCTAGCCTAAATGGCATGTTAGCAGTGATTAGCTTGCAGTCATGCACCGACCGAATATGCCTGATTAGCACTCCAACAAGTCAATAACATCAACAAAACTCACCTTTGTGCATTCATGCACAGCATAAAACGTTTGGTGGACAAAATGAGACAAAGGAGTGGCATAAAACACGTCTTTCTGTGGCAGCGTTGGAGAAAGTTGTGCGTGTCACCAAACTACGGTGAGTTCAAGGGCTGCTGAAATGAGGACAAAACGGTGCTCGCCAAATAGTCTCCTCAGTGAAGCATGTTGAATATAAAGAGTGGCATTTCTAACAATTAGGAAGATTCGTGTCATGTTTGTCCTCGTACAGAAATCATAATAAAACACAAATATATGCTGAATGCTAAAATGGCTCACCTGGATGAGACAAGCCGCAGCAGGGATTTGTCTATTGAAGTGTTTCTGTCTCTGCTTCTGTTGCACCTTCAGGGCAAAGCCTGAACCCAGGATACCCTAAACACACCCGCTCAGCTTGTATCAACAACACTTAGTCAAAACACAATGAAATCAAACAGGAGTCCAGAGAAACTTACAGCCGGCAGAGCAAAGAAGGAGATGGCGAAGACGCTGAAGCAGGAGGCGATGGCCTTGCCGACCCACGTCTGAGGGATCTTGTCTCCGTAGCCGATGGTGGTCACCGTCACCTGCATGGAGAAGACAGAAGAACAGCATCTAAACATAATCATGTTGTCATTTCAATTTGATACAGAGGGATTTTTAACCATTAGGAAGGTTTGTGTCATCTTTGTTCTCCTACAGAAAACATATTCAAACAAAAAATATATTTTTCTGTTTTCATACAATTTTGAAAAAGCTCCAGGCGCTAAAGAGCCGCATGTGGCCCGAGAGGCGCAGGGTTTAAGTTCTGCTTCTTCAGACTCCTTTTCGTTGTTTTAAGACATACTTGCCAACCTTGAGACCTCCGATTTCGGGAGGTGGGGGGTGGGGGGCGGGGGGCGTGGTCAGGGGTGGGGCGGGGGCGTGGTTGGGGGCGTGGTTAAGATATATATATATATATATATATATATATATATATATATATATATATATAAATAAATTAAATAAATACTTGAATTTCAGTGTTCATTTATTTACACATATACACACACATAACACTCCTCTACTCATTGTTGAGTTAAGGGTTGAATTGTCCATCCTTGTTCTATTCTCTGTCACTATTTCAGAACACACACATTATACAAATATACATTATAAAATCAATAAGAAAACGGGAGCTCTAATTTGGGAGTCTGAATTAGGATCAGAAGTTCCTATATAAACATTGCGCACTCGCGTAGCCTTTTTGTATTGATTACTGCAGCTGTGCACTGGATTCATTCACAAATACAAACTACAACTCACAAACACTTTAGAGTTAGGCTCCACCATCAGAATGTGTACTTAAACTTATAAAGATCACATGGATATTATTCAGTGAGTTGATTCACCAAAACTAACCTGTTATACAGGAGGAAAAAGCACACAGTACGTTTCAATTGTTCACAGACTGGTCGCGCTCATCAGAATGACAAGACACTTCCGGTCTGCAGGTGATAGCATTCAATTGGGAAGAAACGCCCTACTGCCACCTACTGACCAATGTGAATACTGATACATGTGTAATGACAGCTCCAAAAACAAATTCAAACCACAAAATAAAATAAATAAATCAACACAAAACTGTGACACATTATGGGTGGGTCACATGTGCATGTACAACAGGCTGTCAACACGTCACTCAGGTCCGCATGGAGCTGGAGGGGGCGTGGCCTCCAGCTCCGGCTGAATTTCGGGAGATTTTCGGGAGAAAATTTGTCCCGGGAGGTTTTCGGGAGAGGCGCTGAATTTCGGGAGTCTCCCGGAAAATCCGGGCGGGTTGGCAAGTATGGTTTTAAGAAAGTGTAAAAATGTGCTGTACCACATTGTAACTTTATGCACGTTGAAAATCAATTCAAACCAGCTATGCTTTTGTGGTCAAGGTCGCAAGGAACTTGAGAGCCAATTCCTAAAATCACCAATCCATTCAATGTTATTAAAAATGTTATTAAAAACTCTGCAACTTTTGCTGCAACTTGTTGAAAGACAGCAAACGCCTGCAAAATCCCAACTGACTTCCACAATAAAAGCTGTGTGTTCTGTTTCCTCTTCCTACTCACCTGTGTTCCCAGCTACTGAATGACGTGCATACAGCGATTGAAGCTGTACACGGACTACTCTAAGGGTTTAGAATGTGGTCTGGATTGTGGAGGTGAACGTCTTTCAGAAGAGGGTTGAATCATCAAGAGTGTGAGGAAGAAAAAGTGGGGGTGAGAGTGAAAGAAAGAAGGGGAATGTGATCTAATCCTCCAGCTGTGTCCCACACCTGCACACCCCGGCCAGGAGACTCGTGCCAAGACTCGGCGCGCTCACATTCCTTGGAGCACTCACACTAGACTCATTCTACTGGAACAGAACAACTCTCCAGTTTACAGTCTCAGCACAACAACACAAGTGCAAATCCCCGCTCTTTTGTCACGCTTGTTGTGAGCAGGAGGACACAAACGAGAGCTTGTTGTGGGGAGCAGAGGGCACCGCGACCACCTCCAGAAAGGCACAATTCAAGTTTTAATTAAGAGAAGCCACACTTTATATGTTACAGTCCGAGGAGGCAAAGAGCCCGGAGGTGAAAAGGTTTATTACCTTCCCCATTGAGACCGCCATCGCTTCCTCATTACAGCCGCTTTGCATTCAAATGTTTTATTAACTGCTTGGAAACTCGGGAAAGGCATCACCACACGCTCTTTGGAGTAGGAGAGCGTACTTCCCACATGCACCACATGTAAGGAAGCCCAAGTGGCAAAGTGCACTACCAATACTTTACACGTGCAAAAACACATTTTTCCTTATACTGTATTCGGGTTGTACCGGTACTAGTAAAGTACTAATTAGGGATGTCCAATCATATCGGACTGCCGATGTTATCGGCCGATAAATGCTTTAAAATGTAATATCGGAAATTATCGGTATGGGTTTCAAAAAGTAAAATGTATGGCTTTTTAAAAGGCCGCTGTGTACACGGACGTAGGGAGAAGTACAGAGCGCCAATAAACCTTAAAGGCACTGCCTTTGCGTGCCGGCCCAGTCACATAATATCTACGACTTTTCACACACACACAAGTGAATGCAAGGCATACTTGGTCAACAGCCATACAGGTCACACTGAGGGTGGCCGTATAAACAAGTTTAACACTGTTACAAATATGCGCCACACTGTGAACCCACACCAAACAAGAATGACAAACACATTTCGGGAGAACATCCGCACCGTAACACAACATAAACACAACAGAACAAATGCCCAGAAACCCTTGCAGCACTAACTCTTCCGAGACGCTACAATATACACCCCCCCCCACCCCGCCCACCTCAACCTCCTCATGTCCCAAATTCCAAGCTGCTGTTTTGAGGCATGTTAAAACAATTAATGCACTTTGTGACTTCAATAATAAATATAGCAGTGCCATGTTGGCACTTTTTTTTCCATAACTTGAGTTGATTTATTTTGTAAAACCTTGTTACATTGTTTAATGCATCCAGCGGGGCATCACAACAAAATTAGGCATAATAATGTGTTCATTCCACCACTGTATATATGGGTATAAGCGGTAGAAATGGATGAATATATATGGGTATCGCTTGATATCTGAATCGGTAATTAAGAGTTGGACAATATCGGAATCGCGTGGACATCGGGGGCGGTACCTCTGGATTGGCAGACCGGGGTGGTGGTTCCTCTCTTTAAGAAGGGGAACCGGAGGGTGTGTTCTAACTATCGTGGGATCACACTCCTCAGCCTTCCCGGTAAGGTCTATTCAGGTGTACTGGAGAGGAGGCTACGCCGGATAGTCCAACCTCGGATTCAAGAGGAACAGTGTGGTTTTGGTCCTGGTCGTGGAACTGTGGACCAGCTCTATACTCTCGGCAGGGTCCTTGAGGGTGCATGGGAGTTTGCCCAACCAGTCTACATGTGCTTTGTGGACTTGGAGAAGGCATTCGACCGTGTCCCTCGGGAAGTCCTGTGGGGAGTGCTCAGAGAGTATGGGGTATCGGACTGTCTGATTGTGGCGGTCCGCTCCCTGTATGATCAGTGTCAGAGCTTGGTCCGCATTGCCGGCAGTAAGTCGGACACGTTTCCAGTGAGGGTTGGACTCCGCCAAGGTTGCCCTTTGTCACCCATTCTGTTCTGAACTTTTATGGACAGAATTTCTAGGCGCAGTCAAGGCGTTGAGGGGATCTGGTTTGGTGGCTGCAGGATTAGGTCTCTGCTATTTGCAGATGATGTGGTCCTGATGGCTTCCTCCGGCCAAGATCTTCAGCTCTCACTGGATCGGTTCGCAGCCGAGTGTGAAGCGACTGGGATGAGAATCAGCACCTCCAAGTCCGAGTCCATGGTTCTCTCCTGGAAAAGGGTGGAGTGCCATCTCCGGGTTGGGGAGGAGACCCTGCCCCAAGTGGAGGAGTTCAAGTACCTCGGAGTCTTGTTCACGAGTGGGGGAAGAGTGGATGGTGAGATCGACAGGCGGATCGGTGCGGCGTCTTCAGTAATGCGGACGCTGTATCGATCCGTTGTGGTGAAGAAGGAGCTGAGCCGGAAGGCAAAGCTCTCGATTTACCGGTCGATCTACGTTCCCATCCTCACCTATGGTCATGAGCTTTGGGTCATGACCGAAAGGACAAGATCACGGGTACAAGCGGCCCAAATGAGTTTCCTCCGCCGAGTGGCGGGGCTCTCCCTTAGAGATAGGGTGAGAAGCTCTGTCATTCGGGGGGAGCTCAAAGTAAAGCCGCTGCTCCTCCACATGGAGAGGAGCCAGATGAGGTGATTCGGGCATCTGGTCAGGATGCCACCCGAACGCCTCTCTAGGGAGGTGTTTAGGGCACGTCCGACCGGTAGGAGGCCACGGGGAAGACCCAGGACACGCTGGGAAGACTATGTCTCCCGGCTGGCCTGGGAACGCCTCGGGATCCCCCGAGAGGAGCTGGACGAAGTGGCTGGGGAGAGGGAAGTCTGGGCTTCCCTGCTTAGGCTGCTGCCCCCGCGACCCGACCTCGGATAAGCGGAAGAAGATGGATGGATGGATGAAATATCGGAATATCGGCAAAAAAGCCATTTTCGGACATCTCTAGTACCAATGAATCAAAAACAGTACTATACTCTGTTTGAAAAGTACCAAATCTCTATTTATTTATATATGTATATATATATATATATATATATATATATATATATATATATATATATATATATATATATATATATATATATATATATTTTTTTTTTTTTTTTTTTTTTTTTTTGTAATGACGCGCGTCTTCATGTCGTGACATTGCTGGTTTTACGAGCAGAGGAGCATGTTGGGCAGCGCACACACACAGAGTACTTACAAGCAGACACAGTGTGTAGACAGAAAAGGGAGAATGGACGCATTTTGGTGTAAAAAGTAAAGATAAAGGTGAAGGTATAACACTGAAACACCCTCAGGAAGAGCTGCTTTAACACATGGCTAGCTAGCTAGCGTCTAACATCCATCCACAGTGTTTTAGCCACTTCTAAATCACTGATCCTGGCCTCCTTGCAAGTAGCATTATCACTGGAGGACGAGGAATAGCTAAACATGCTTCACTACACAGCGTAGGAGGATACAATAGCTCACCACCGTCACAATGTAAACAAATGCCATGAGTGGATCTACACCTGACATCCACTGTAATGATACCAAGTACAAGAGCGTATCTAGTCGATACTACTATGATTACATTGTAGCGGTTGCTTTAAGGACATAATTCACCACACCTGTTTACTTGACTTTGTGGTCATTATTCACAGTCATTGTTGTATTGTGCACATAACAATGTTTAGCGTTCATATATGCAGTTAAGAGGGAGTCATTCGGTGCGGCCCCTTTAAGTGACCGGCAGGAGATTCACCCAAAGGTGGGGGTTTCTTGTGACCGCTTGATGTTAGGAGTCTTTATTCTTGTCTTATATGGAATCAACGGGGCGCACGTTTTTGTGTGTCAAAAGATACTTCATGTTGTCTTGCTTTTGCGTTACAAGCGCAACAACATCATCATTTTTTATCGTCACAAAATATTTTTCTTTAAAAACAAAAATGTATATTATGTTTATAAAGTCAGTAAATATGTCCCTGGACACATGAGGACTTTGAATATGACCAATGTATGATCCTGTAACTACTTGGTATCACATCCATACTTAAATGTGTGGTATCATCCAAAACTAATATCAAGTATCAAAGAAGAGAAGAATAAGTGATTATTACATTTGAACAGAAGTGTAGATAGAACATGTTAAAACAGAAAATAAGCAGATATTAACAGTAAATGAACGAGTAGATTAATAATGTTTTTTTACAGTTTGTCCTTTATAATGTGTACAAAATAATAGGCGTATAAATGACACAATATGTTACTGCATACGACTAATTAGGAGTCTTTGTTTGTTTACTTACTACTAAAAGACAAGTTGTCTAGTATGTTCAACATTTTATTTAAGGACTAAATGACAATAATAAACATATGTTTCATGTACACTAACATTTTTTTGTTAAAATAAAGCCAATAATGTCTTTTTGTGTGGTCCTCTTTATTTAGAAAAGTATCGAAAAGTATCGGAATACATTTTGGTACCGGTACCAATATATTAGTATTGGGACAAGCCTATAGTGTATACATACTGTACATATGTGATACTGTATACATAGTGTACATATGTGATACTGTATACATAGTGTACATATGTGATACTGTATACATAGTGTATGTGCATTGTGCGATGCATGGAGAGTTTTATGGGACATGTTGACCTACCACGCCCCACCACAGGGCATCAGCATAGCTGGAGAAGCCCGTCTTGCCCTCCTCGTCAACAGCGTCCTTCTCGGCCAAGTAGACAAAGTAGGATGAGAAGATGAGGCCCAAGAAGCCGATGTACAAAGTTGTGATCAGCTCCTACAATAATGACAACAATAAGACTACATTTATTGGCATGACGTAAAAATCACTTAAGTAAAAAGTATTTACTATCAGTATTTGTCCTGAGACAAAGGAGGAAAAAGACATAGACAAGCATTCATACATACAAACCGGAGCTTTTCTTCTAGTCATTCACACATGGAGGAAAAAGGGGTCCTGGTTGTTAGCAAGTTAGAAAAATGAGGAGTAGTTATGACGCCAGTTTTAGGATATTTTCATTCATTAATGGAGCAGAGTCAAACAAGTCAATGTTTTATATTCAAAGTTTAAGACAAACAACTCAACTTTATACTCAGGGTTCTCTAAAAACAAAAGTCTTTTATTTTGTCTTTGAAAAACATTCCCAAAGTCATAAAAAAGGGCTATTAGGGTCAGTGCGGGAATTCAAATACGATTCATATTGTAGTGTTATTTTTATTTTTTATTTTCAAATGTGAAGTATTTTTTTCATTACCAAAAACGGGTTTTGAGAAAGGAAGGGTCATCCTTTATTCAGATCAACACATCAATCAAAACAATTGTTTTTAACCATTAATTTCGGCTTTCATTTTGTTTTGAAACATTTTTTCCACAACAAGAGTCAGTTGTCAATGTGGAAATGACAATAAAAATAAATAAATAAAATAAAATAAAAAAACAACAAAAAATAAAATTCATATATATATATATTTTTTTTAATATTTATTATTATATATATATATATATATATATATATATATATATATATATGTCTTAATAAGGTTATCCAAAAAATAGTGCTCGATACCGTAGTAGAGCGCAATATATGTATGTGTGGGAAAAAAAATCACAAGACTATTTCATCTCTACAGGCCTGTTTCATGAGGGGGGGTACCCTCAATCATCAGGAGATGATGAGAAAAATCTCCTGATGATTGAGGGTACCCCCCCTCATGAAATAGGCCTGTAGAGATGAAATAGTCTTGTGATTTTTTTTCCCACACATACATACATATATATATATATATATATATATTATTCATTATATATTTTTTTTTAAATTAATTTTATATATATATATATATATATATATATATATATATATATATATATAATCTTAGAAAAACAACGGCTTTTGAAAAAGGAAAAAGAAAAGGTGGTCTAATATTTGGGAGAAATTCCATTAATCAATCAATCAATCAAAATGTGTCTCAGAGGGCTTCACCATACTTGCCAACCTTGAGACCTCCGATTTCGGGAGGTGGGGGGTGGGGGCGGGGGCGTGGTCAGGGGCGTGGTTAAGATATATATATATATAAGAAATACTTGACTTTCAGTGAATTCTAGCTATATATATATATATATATATATATATATATATATATATATATATATATATATATATATATATATATATATATATATATATATAAATAAGCTGAGATAGGCTCCAGCGCCCCCCGCGACCCCAAAGGGAATAAGCGGTAGAAAATGGATGGATGGATGGAGTTGATTCACCAAAACTAACCTGTTATACAGGAGGAAAAAGCACACAGGACGTCTCAATTGTTCACAGACTGGTCGCGCTCATCAGAATGACAAGACACTTCCGGTCTGCAGGTGATAGCATTCAATTGGGAAGAAACGCCCTACTGCCCCCTACTGACCAATGTGAATACTGATAAATGTGTAATGACAGCTCCAAAAACGAATTCAAACCACAAAATAAAATAAATAAATCAACACAAAAATGTGACACATTATGGGTGGGTCACATATGCATGTACAGTAGATGGCAGTATTGTCCTGTTTAAAAGTGTCACAACATTGCTGTTTACGGCAGACAAACTGCTTTACGGTAGACACTGTTGTTGTGTGTTGTCAACACGTCACTCAGGTCCGCCTGAATTTCGGGAGTTTTTCGGGAGAAAATTTGTCCCGGGAGGTTTTTGGGAGAGGCGCTGAATTTCGGGAGTCTCCCGGAAAATCCGGGAGGGTTGGCAAGTATGGGCTTCACAGACATTGGTCATGATATGACCTGTGTCTCAGGTCATGTCTTGTCGTGCTTTTGTTGTTGTCGTTCTCCAAGGTTTTGTGTTTAGTTCTGTTCCTCGCGCTCAATGCTTCCCTTTGTTTACGTTTCTTGCTGCTAACACGCGTACTCTTGCTTATTGATTAGTGTTCCCCACCTGCTGCCGCCACTAATCACGTCCCTTTTTGTCTCACCCTGCCAGTCTTTGCAGGATCCTTATGCCAAAGTTGGCGTTTAGTTTTGTTCCGTTACCTACGCTGTCCACGTCGTGTTAAGAGCTTTGTTTGCTACGTTTCACAACTCCATGTGTTTTTGTCTCGCTTAAATCAGCTTTTTCTACCTCCACGCTGCTTCCTGCCTTCCCTTCCGCATCTTGGGAACACGACTCTCGCTACGATGACAACATCCTCTGATCTAAACCCATAAATTACTTTTTTTGGCCGACATTCTCTCTAACTTCCTTGTAGTCTCAAAGCATCATTCGTATTTATCATAAAACCCAAGTTTTTTTTTCAACCGTCTGTGCTGGGAAAGTAAACCTTCCGCTAAGCAGAGCACATCATTTCATAAAAGGAACATCTGACGGCAATGATAGAGCTTACACTCTTGCACTTTACATGCCGTCTTCTGCTGCATCAAAGAGAAATAAACGTCAGGTTGGATTACGGCGGTGAAAAAAGCAAAGTGCAACAAAAATAGCAAAGATCAGGCGAGCTTGACAATCTGCTTCATCCTTATAAAGTCTGGTCTGCTGTGGCGTGTTAGTGCACGTCTACACTCAACTAGTCCCCACGTAGTGAAGGTTAAACCCTAAATCTATTCACTCCACAAGATGGCGCTAGCTTCTTTTGAAGTATCCTGAGTGGTCAGCATGCAGCGGCTTTTTCTACTTTAAGATGCTGCTACTGGACAGTGTTGTTGCACTTTACTCACCGCTAATACAACACTGGTTCTGTTGGTGCTGTGTTGTTCAATATAGCGTATTTCCCCGACTATATATAAGCCGCACCCAATACATTCTAGGGGAAAAAACATGTTTCCATATATTAGCCACAGATATATTTGTGGCAAAATGAGTTATTTACACAAAGATTCTGTAAACGTTTATTCACATACCTTAATTGTTTCCAAATGATGCCTGTAACACGGCAGTACAACGGCTGATCAAACAAAACACAAGCCATCGTCATCAACCTACCAGTCAGCTAAACATACTCAATAACGTCTTGGTGAATTTACTGAGGAATTTGTGGACCCGAAACAACCACAATGCAAAAAGAATGCCGCCGTAAGTTGATAACACTCGTAAACGTGCTGGCATATTAGCTAATGCCAACGTCGCTAGCGTCATTACATTACGATAGCACGTACAAATATGGATGAGAACATTCCTACAGACATCACACCATGGACGGTTAAGTAAGTATAAACAGTTTTAGTTGTATTGCTTGGAGTTATTAATGAAGGATCCATGCACTCTACTTCCGGTTGAAAGCACTAAATGGAGGACACTGCAGCACCTGAAGTGAGCGTATTTGTCCAAAAGATGGCACCATCGCACAAACAATAAAACACCTTCTCAGTGCATGTACTTGTTGTTTTTTTCTATTTATATTATGGCCTGGCAGTCTGCAAAGAAAAGTCCCTAAATTAGACGCATTGTAGTATAGGCCGCAGGGTTCAAAGTGTAGGGAAAAAAGTAGTGGCTAATAGTACCAAATTTACGGTACTTGTTAATATTTGACCATGTGGTGAAAAGGGAATTATGGTTACTTTCTCAGGCACTCCAAACCGTCATTAAAGCTAAAATATGAACGTATTAAGTATCATCCTGAGAGCCCAAAATAGTCTTGTTATCCATCCATTCATCCATCTTCTTCCGCTTATCCGAGGTCGGGTCGCGGGGGCAGCAGCTTAAGCAGGGAAGCCCAGACTTCCCTCTCCCCAGCCACTTCGTCCAGCTCCTCCCGGGGGATCCCGAGGCGTTCCCAGGCCAGCCGGGAGAGATAGTCTTCCCAGCGTGTCCTGGGTCTTCCCCGTGGCCTCCTACCGGTCGGACGTGCCCGAAACACCTTCCTAGGGAGGCGTTCGGGTGGCATCCTGACCAGATGCTCGAACCACCTCATCTGGCTCCTCTCCATGTGGAGGAGCAGCGGCTTTACTTTGAGCTCCCCCCGAATGACAGAGCTTCTCACCCTATCTCTAAGGGAGAGCCCCGCCACTCGGCGGAGGAAACTCATTTCGGCCGCTTGTACCCGTGATCTTGTCCTTTCGGTCATGACCCAAAGCTCATGACCATAGGTGAGGATGGGAACGTAGATTGACCGGTAAATCGAGAGCTTTGCCTTCCGGCTCAGCTCCTTCTTCACTACAACGGATCGATACAGTGTCCGCATTACTGAAGACGCCGCACCGATCCGCCTGTCGATCTCACGATCCACTCTTCCCCCACTCGTGAACAAGACTCCGAGGTACTTGAACTCCTCCACTTGGGGCAAGATCTCCTCCCCAACCCGGAGATGGCATGACTCGAAGATGGTCTTGTTATGCAAAACCCAAATGTCCAGTGTGAAGGACGCTGGTTCTGAGGAGGTTTGGTATTTCAGAAAAAGCTGCATCTGTCTATAATTCTCTTCCAGTTAACGCAGCATAGCTAAGTTACTCCCCGACTAGAACTTTGTGTTGTCTGAACCCAGTTTCTACTCACCTGTCGATGGATGAAGACTACAGATCCCAGCAGCCGCCATGTTCCCCCCTGCCGGTCCACGTGGAGCATGCGCAGGATTTGCAGGAAGCGAATGCCTCTGCAACACACACGCACACACACACACACGCAAACAGACACACACACACACACACACACACATCAGCATCATCAAGGCCTTTCATCAGCTAGGAGTGTGTGTGCGATGAAGCGCTACCTGATAGCAGAGGTGGCAAAGACTTGGCCATTGGAGCCCACAGCCAGCACGATGATGGAGGCGATGACCACAATCAAGTCTGCGATACGTCAAGAAGGGAAGTGGTTACAAGTTATTGTCATCATCCACATTGTACCCGTGTGGAAGGGAAGAAGCAGCCAGGTGCACCTATGATTGAGATGGGCTTCCTGATGAAGCGCAGCCGTCCTTTGATGCCGGCGTATTTGCTGCGGCAGCCTGCGGACCACAGCCTCACCACGTACTCCGTTCCAAAGAACAGCACCAGCACTATTTCCTGTTGACGCACATTAGCGGGGGGACATTGTAAGAAAAGGGGAGGAACACACAAAAACAACCGCAGGAAGATAAGGTTTGAAAGTGGCATCCATCATTGAGCAGGTGGAGACAGCTTGTGATGTGAAGTGTGGACCTCCACCCACCAACAAGACATCAGACATCAGACAGCTGTGTGAGGGTGGATGTGAAGTGTGGACCTCCACCACCCAACAAGACATCAGACATCAGGTCTACCGACCTGTTTCTATTCTCAGTTCCATTTCCAAAGTAATGGAACAAATAGCTTATGAACAGGTCGATAGTTACCTTGCCACTAATAAACTCTTGTACAAATTCCAATCCGGCTTCAGAACTAACCACTCCACTGACACATGCCTTCTCTATGTGACTTCACAACTAACCACTCCACTGACACATGCCTTCTCTATGTGACTTCAGAACTAACCACTCCACTGACACATGCCTTCTCTATCTGACTTCAGAACTAATCACTCAACTGACACATGCCTTCTCTATGTGACTTCAGAACTAACCACTCCACTGACACATGCCTTCTCTATGTGACTTCAGAACTAACTAACCACTCCACTGACACATGCCTTCTCTATCTGACTTCAGAACTAACCACTCCACTGACACATGCCTTCTCTATCTGACTTTAGAACTAACCACTCCACTGACACATGCCTTCTCTATCTGACTTCAGAACTAACCACTCCACTGACACATGCCTTCTCTATGTGACTTCAGAACTAACCACTCCACTGACACATGCCTTCTCTATGTGACTTCAGAACTAACCACTCCACTGACACATGCCTTCTCTATCTGACTTCAGAACTAACCACTCCACTGACACATGCCTTCTCTATCTGACTTCAGAACTAACCACTCCACTGACACATGCCTTCTCTATGTGACTTCAGAACTAACCACTCCACTGACACATGCCTTCTCTATGTGACTTCAGAACTAACCACTCCACTGACACATGCCTTCTCTATGTGACTTCAGAACTAACCACTCCACTGACACATGCCTTCTCTATGTGACTTCAGAACTAACCACTCCACTGACACATGCCTTCTCTATGTGACTTCAGAACTAACCACTCCACTGACACATGCCTTCTCTATGTGACTTCAGAACTAACCACTCCACTGACACATGCCTTCTCTATCTGACTTCAGAACTAACCACTCCACTGACACATGCCTTCTCTTTGTGACTTCAGAACTAACCACTCCACTGACACATGCCTTCTCTATCTGACTTCAGAACTAACCGCTCCACTGACACATGCCTTCTCTATGTGACTTCAGAACTAACCACTCCACTGACACATGCCTTCTCTATCCGGCTTCAGAACTAACCACTCCACTGACACATGCCTTCTCTATCTGACTTCAGAACTAACCACTCCACTGACACATGCCTTCTCTATGTGACTTCAGAACTAACCACTCCACTGACACATGCCTTCTCTATGTGACTTCAGAACTAACCACTCCACTGACACATGCCTTCTCTATGTGACTTCAGAACTAACCACTCCACTGACACATGCCTTCTCTATGTGACTTCAGAACTAACCACTCCACTGACACATGCCTTCTCTATCTGACTTCACAACTAACCACTCCACTGACACATGCCTTCTCTATGTGACTTCAGAACTAACCACTCCACTGACACATGCCTTCTCTATCTGACTTCAGAACTAACCACTCCACTGACACATGCCTTCTCTATGTGACTTCAGAACTAACCACTCCACTGACACATGCCTTCTCTATGTGACTTCACAACTAACCACTCCACTGACACATGCCTTCTCTATGTGACTTCAGAACTAACCACTCCACTGACACATGCCTTCTCTATCTGACTTCAGAACTAACCACTCCACTGACACATGCCTTCTCTATCTGACTTCAGAACTAACCACTCCACTGACACATGCCTTCTCTATGTGACTTCAGAACTAACCACTCCACTGACACATGCCTTCTCTATGTGACTTCAGAACTAACCACTCCACTGACACATGCCTTCTCTATCTGACTTCAGAACTAACCACTCCACTGACACATGCCTTCTCTATCTGACTTCAGAACTAACCACTCCACTGACACATGCCTTCTCTATGTGACTTCAGAACTAACCACTCCACTGACACATGCCTTCTCTATGTGACTTCAGAACTAACCACTCCACTGACACATGCCTTCTCTATGTGACTTCAGAACTAACCACTCCACTGACACATGCCTTCTCTATGTGACTTCAGAACTAACCACTCCACTGACACATGCCTTCTCTATGTGACTTCAGAACTAACCACTCCACTGACACATGCCTTCTCTATGTGACTTCAGAACTAACCACTCCACTGACACATGCCTTCTCTTTGTGACTTCAGAACTAACCACTCCACTGACACATGCCTTCTCTATCTGACTTCAGAACTAACCGCTCCACTGACACATGCCTTCTCTATGTGACTTCAGAACTAACCACTCCACTGACACATGCCTTCTCTATGTGACTTCAGAACTAACCACTCCACTGACACATGCCTTCTCTATCCGGCTTCAGAACTAACCACTCCACTGACACATGCCTTCTCTATCTGACTTCAGAACTAACCACTCCACTGACACATGCCTTCTCTATGTGACTTCAGAACTAACCACTCCACTGACACATGCCTTCTCTATGTGACTTCAGAACTAACCACTCCACTGACACATGCCTTCTCTATCTGACTTCACAACTAACCACTCCACTGACACATGCCTTCTCTATGTGACTTCAGAACTAACCACTCCACTGACACATGCCTTCTCTATCTGACTTCACAACTAACCACTCCACTGACACATGCCTTCTCTATGTGACTTCAGAACTAACCACTCCACTGACACATGCCTTCTCTATCTGACTTCAGAACTAACCACTCCACTGACACATGCCTTCTCTATGTGACTTCAGAACTAACCACTCCACTGACACATGCCTTCTCTATGTGACTTCACAACTAACCACTCCACTGACACATGCCTTCTCTATGTGACTTCAGAACTAACCACTCCACTGACACATGCCTTCTCTATCTGACTTCAGAACTAACCACTCCACTGACACATGCCTTCTCTATGTGACTTCAGAACTAACCACTCCACTGACACATGCCTTCTCTATGTGACTTCAGAACTAACCACTCCACTGACACATGCCTTCTCTATCTGACTTCAGAACTAACCACTCCACTGACACATGCCTTCTCTATGTGACTTCAGAACTAACCACTCCACTGACACATGCCTTCTCTATCTGACTTCAGAACTAACCACTCCACTGACACATGCCTTCTCTATGTGACTTCAGAACTAACCACTCCACTGACACATGCCTTCTCTATGTGACTTCAGAACTAACCACTCCACTGACACATGCCTTCTCTATGTGACTTCACAACTAACCACTCCACTGACACATGCCTTCTCTATGTGACTTCACAACTAACCACTCCACTGACACATGCCTTCTCTGTGTGACTTCAGAACTAACCACTCCACTGACACATGCCTTCTCTATCTGACTTCAGAACTAACCACTCCACTGACACATGCCTTCTCTATGTGACTTCAGAACTAACCACTCCACTGACACATGCCTTCTCTATCTGACTTCAGAACTAACCACTCCACTGACACATGCCTTCTCTATCTGACTTCAGAACTAACCACTCCACTGACACATGCCTTCTCTATGTGACTTCAGAACTAACCACTCCACTGACACATGCCTTCTCTATGTGACTTCAGAACTAACCACTCCACTGACACATGCCTTCTCTATGTGACTTCAGAACTAACCACTCCACTGACACATGCCTTCTCTATGTGACTTCAGAACTAACCACTCCACTGACACATGCCTTCTCTATGTGACTTCAGAACTAACCACTCCACTGACACATGCCTTCTCTATGTGACTTCAGAACTAACCACTCCACTGACACATGCCTTCTCTATGTGACTTCAGAACTAACCACTCCACTGACACATGCCTTCTCTATGTGACTTCAGAACTAACCACTCCACTGACACATGCCTTCTCTATGTGACTTCAGAACTAACCACTCCACTGACACATGCCTTCTCTATGTGACTTCAGAACTAACCACTCCACTGACACATGCCTTCTCTATGTGACTTCAGAACTAACCACTCCACTGACACATGCCTTCTCTATGTGACTTCAGAACTAACCACTCCACTGACACATGCCTTCTCTATGTGACTTCAGAACTAACCACTCCACTGACACATGCCTTCTCTATCTGACTTCAGAACTAACCACTCCACTGACACATGCCTTCTCTATCTGACTTCAGAACTAACCACTCCACTGACACATGCCTTCTCTATCTGACTTCAGAACTAACCACTCCACTGACACATGCCTTCTCTATCTGACTTCAGAACTAACCACTCCACTGACACATGCCTTCTCTATCTGACTTCAGAACTAACCACTCCACTGACACATGCCTTCTCTATCTGACTTCAGAACTAACCACTCCACTGACACATGCCTTCTCTATCTGACTTCAGAACTAACCACTCCACTGACACATGCCTTCTCTATCTGACTTCAGAACTAACCACTCCACTGACACATGCCTTCTCTATCTGACTTCAGAACTAACCACTCCACTGACACATGCCTTCTCTATCTGACTTCAGAACTAACCACTCCACTGACACATGCCTTCTCTATGTGAGCGAGCACATCAAACATGAGGTGGAAGTGGGCATGGTCATGCTGGACCTTCAGAAGGCCTTTGACACCGTTGACCACGCTATACTGTTGGATAAGCTCAGAGCAATCTGTATCTGTATAATGCATATGTTCCTTCTTGACTGCACTTATATGTAGAGTATATGTAGTATATATTTATATTATTTATATATTATATATATTATATATATTATATTATTTATTATTATTCTTGTCTATTGTGAGCGAACTGTGGTGCTGAATTTCCCCCAGGGATCAATAAAGTACTTTCTATTCTATTCTATTGAAGACATTTCTTCTGCTTAGCATGCATGTATGGAAGGAAATATGTCAAGTGTTGGTGGTGACGAACCCCAAGATGCAGAGATGGCAGGCTTGATACAGGAAGACATTATTTTTAATGTTTAAAAAATGCAGGAAAAACACAAACTAGGAACCTGGAGACAGGAAACAGGATACCAGGAAAACAGGTGAACAGGAACCAGCAAACAGGAACCAAGAAAACTGGAGACATCAACCAGCAAACAGTCCACAGCATACATGAAACAGATTGCAATCCACAGCATACAGGTAACAGTTTACAATCCACAGCATACAGGTAACAGTTTACAATCCACAGCATACAGGTAACAGTTTACAATCCACAGCATACAGGTAACAGTTTACAATCCACAGCATACAGGTAACAGTTTACAATCCACAGCATAAAGGTAACAGTTTACAATCCACAGCATACAGGTAACAGTTTACAATCCACAGAATACAGGTAACAGTATACAATCCACAGCATACAGGTAACAGTTTACAATCCACAGCATACAGGTAACAGTATACAATCCACAGCATACAGGAAACAGTTTACAATCCACCGCATACAGGTAACAGTTTACAATCCACAGCATACAGGAAACAGTTTACAATCCACAGCATACAGGTAACAGTTTACAATCCACAGCATACAGGTAACAGTTTACAATCCACAGCATACAGGTAATAGTATACAATCCACAGCATACAGGTAACAGTTTACAATCCACAGCATACAGGTAACAGTTTACAATCCACAGCATACAGGAAACAGTTTACAATCCACAGCATACAGGTAACAGTATACAATCCACAGCATACAGGTAACACCTTACAATCCACAGCATACAGGAAACAGTTTACAATCCACAGCATACAGCTAGTAATACTCCAGCACTGACTGGGAGGGTAAGGCAGGTATAAATAGGAGTCTGATTGGCAATTGCCACCAGGTGTGCCAGACTGCCAATCAAGGACAGGTGAGGGAAAACAGCGCTCAGGGAGACAAGCAGGAAACTCAACCAAAATAAGAGCGCTGACAGGAAATAAAAGACAAACAGAGGGAAAACTAAAACATAACCAAACTGTCAGTGACACGCCTGTCAGAACACACACAAAAATGCTGGGTTATTTTTTCTACCCAAATGCAGGGTTGAGCCTGTTGGGTCATATTTTTGGGTTATTTATAAGAAGTTGGGTAGTTCTTTTTAACCCTAACCAGTGGTTGGCCAACCCAGCATTGGTTTGGTCCGATAGTTCCCCAGCATGTATAGACTGTAATGTCCTGTACACAATGAGTAAAAGACCCAGAGTTCATCATAACTGTAAAAACAGTTTCTTCTGCAGTCCTTCCAAGACACGGTCACTATAATCCTGCATTGTGTTCCATCCAAGTGGTAGTACAGTCTGTGTGCTGAGAAGTGAGCTAGAATGAAGTGGTCCAGATAGAGATGGTGTTTCTGGCCACCAAGCATGCATAATATTTAGGCAGCGTGCACGGGGGGCCGTGTGGGTGGCCATGGGGTACTTGCATGAAACTCTATCCTCTCAGCATTGCTGCAAAAACAATGACCTGTCAATCATGGCCATCACTATTTTGACTGGAGCGACTTTGCCTTTTATTATTGTAAGCGGGAAGAGAAAATACAGTTAAGTTAAGTCGAGTTGTGGATGCAACGTTTGCAGGTTATTCTTCTCAGCTGTGCTTAGTGTTTGTTTACACAAACACTCAATTGTGTTGTGGGTCTCCAGCACCAAAGGTTAGATGGCTCATTTCATTTGGGCTTTCAAAACCAAGAAAAGAATATAGGGATATTTCAGACCCTACAAAAAAATATATATATTGTTGCCCAGTGAGTATTTACTTCTGTCATAGTGATAGAATGGTCAATGTCATGTATATTGTAAAGTGTATTATTCAAGGTATTGTAATACGGACCATTAACCATTCACCATAAATAATATTACCACAATACAATGCAATAAAATGTGTCATTACTATCAGTACGACTATGAGATTTTCATACAATTAAATGAATTACTTTGAAGTAATTTCATTTATATTAACAACATTCTAAATATTCACAAATACCAAGTACAACACAAGTATTCTTTTTATTTTCATGATCATTATTATTAATACACATTAAAACTTAATAGTTATCCGTATTCAGAATATTTGTATATTTTTCCTCTTTTTATTGTGAAAAATATCAGCCTAAAATATGTAATAATTATCCAAAAATAATTACCAATATTTAAAATATATTTAAAAAAAAACCTGAAACACAATGCAATATAATTATTGGTGCAATTATTATCACTATTAAATCTTTAAATAGAAGTATGTATACTAAACCCAGATGTGTACATATTGCCCTATTGCATCATAGAAAATTGAAGACAAAAATATTGTAATTGTTTAGAAATAATAATACAAATGTGAAGTTTTTTAATTATTGTATTATTAGTAATATTAAGCATAAATAATATGTATATTATGTTACATTGCATTGCATTATGAAAAAAAATAATTTCTAATATTTTAAACATTTTAAAAATCCAACACAATGTAAATATTATTATTATTGTATTTTTTCTTATAATGTAATATTAACATATATTTTTGCCTCATTTGCCCAATCGCTGCTCCTTAAAATATTTAATGCCGGCCTGCTCCCTTGAAAAAGTTTTAAGTGAAAAACTCCAGCCTTAAAAAGAAAATACTACTAAAGCAACAAAAGACTAAAAATGAGCTTCACACGGAACTGAAATGGCTAAAAAATACAAAAACGTTTCTTTTTGACCTGGGCTTAGTATTTTGACATGATAAGAGATTGGAGCATTTTAACTTTGTATTGTAGTATTTTACTAACATTTTTACTAGAACTGATTGACGAAAATGTACTAACTTAGGCACTTTATGAATGATTGGCTTTGCACGTGCACTTTATCAACAATGCATCTCTGCTGTGTGCTCTGAAATCATTTGAAAGAATATTCATGTTTGTTTTGTAAAATATACTCACTGTCCTGAAAGCACTTGTATATTTATTATCTTGCAGCCTATAAATGTTTGAAGTGTACACCATTATACAACATTGCTCTCTTTTTGGAAAAAGAATGAGCTGATAGCTAAATTTGCTGCAACCATGAAGTACTTGTGAGTGATTTATGTTCTATAAACTAATACATATTACATTAAAAATAGGTCTATAAACTAATACATATTACATTAAAAATAGGTCTATAAACTAATACATATTACATTAAAAATAGGTCCATAAATTAATACATATTACATTAAAAATAAAACACAATGACTAATTACTATTACTGTATGTTACTTAATGAACTTTCAAATTAGTCATTTTCAAATGCTGTTTATTACATACTATTTTTTAAATAATAAAATATTGCCTTTGACATAAAAAAGTAAAAATAAACCATCAGAACCAAAAATAACCAACCAATCTCTCTTTGTTTGATTCTTAGAACATCTGCTTAATATTTACAAGTCAAGGCTGTGCGGGAATACTTCTTTTAAAATGGGTCAGACAGATGCTGCTCTCTCATGAATGGCCAAAATGTGGATGCGATATACTGCCAACAGCTATAATCTGATATATGATGTTTACTGCCAGCAGCTATAATCTGATGTATGATGTTTACTGCCAGCAGCTATAATCTGATATATGATGTTTACTGCCAGCAGCTATAATCTGATATATGATGTTTACTGCCAGCAGCTATAATCTGATGTATGATGTTTACTGCCAGCAGCTATAATCTGATATATGATGTTTACTGCCAGCAGCTATAATCTGATATATGATGTTTACTGCCAGCAGCTATAATCTGATATATGATGTTTACTGCCAGCAGCTATAATCTGATATATTATGTTTACTGCCAGCAGCTATAATCTGATGTATGATGTTTACTGCTATTATCTGATATATGATGTTTACTGCCCGCAGCTATAATCTGATATATATTTACTGCTATAATCTGATATATGATGTTTACTGCCAGCAGCTATAATCTGATGTATGATGTTTACTGCCAGCAGCTATAATCTGATATATGATGTTTACTGCCAGCAGCTATAATCTGATATATGATGTTTACTGCCAGCAGCTATAATCTGATATATGATGTTTACTGCCAGCAGCTATAATCTGATATATGATATTTACTGCTATAATAATAATGCTGACTTCAAGAGAAATACTTTTAAGGATTAAATGTGTGTGTGTGTGTGTGTGTGTGTGTGTGTGTGTGTGTGTGTGTGTGTGTGTGTGTGCGTGTGTGTGTGTGTGTGTGTGTGTGTGTGTGTGTGTGTGTGTGTGTGTTTGTGTGTGTGTGTGTGTGCGTGCGTGTGTTTGCTTTACTTTGGCAGCTGCTTCCAAGGCCAAACATCCTGAAGGACCAAGGATCCCTGCTGTGCCATCCCAAACATCCCAAACAAGCAACACTGGGATTCAAACGCGACCCTGAACTTGCTAAGTATAGCTACTGTCACCCTACACTACATTACATCTATACATCTATATATATATATATATATATATATATATATATATATATATATATATATATATATATATATATATATATATTGCATCTCAAAAGTCATTTTTATTCCAAAAAGAGAGCAATGTTGTATAATGATGTACACTGAAAACATTTATAGGCTGCAAGATAATAAATATACAAGTGCTTTCAGGACAGTGAGTATATTTTACAAAACAAACATGAATATTCTTTCAAATGATTTCAGAGCACACAGCAGAGATGCATTGTTGATAAAGTGCACGTGCAAAGCCAATCATTCATAAAGTGCCTAAGTTAGTACATATTTGTCAATCAGTTCTAGTAAAAATGTTAGTAAAATAATACAGTACAAAGTTAAAATGCTCCAATCTCTTATCATGTCAAAATACTAAGCCCAGGTCAAAAAGAAACATTTTTGTATTTTTTAGCCATTTCAGTTCCGTGTGAAGCTCATTTTTAGTCTTTTGTTGCTTTAGTAGTATTTTCTTATTAAAACTTTTTCAAGGGAGCAGGCCGGCATTAAATATTTTAAGGAGCAGCGATTGGTCAAAAATATATGTTAATATTACATTACAACAAACAATACAATAATAATAATAGTTATGTTGTGTTGGATTTTTTTAATGTTTAAGATATTAGAAATTATTTAAATGCAATGAAATGGCTTATTCTATTTTTTTTTCATAATCAGAATCAGAATCAGAAATACTTTGATAATCCCAGAGGGGAAATTAAAATTTCCCCTCACAATGCAATGCAATGTAACATAATATACATATTCTATAGGCTTAATATTGCTAATAATAAAATAATAAAAATACTTCACATTCTTATTATTATTTCTAAATAATTACAATATTTTTTGTCTGCAATTTTCTATGATGCAATAGGACAAAATGTACAAATCTGAGTTTAGTATACATACTTATGTTTAAAGATTTAATAGTAATATTAATTGCACCAATAATTATATTGCATGACATTATATATATATATATATATATATATATATATATATATATATATATATATATATATATATATATATATATATATATAAATTTAATTTGATTTTCTACCGCTTATTCCCTTCGGGGTCGCGGGGGGCGCTGGAGCCTATCTCAGCTACAATCGGGCGGAAGGCGGGCTACACCCTGGACAAGTCGCCACCTCATCGCAGGGCATATATATATATATATATATATACACATATATATATACATATATATATATATATATATATATATATATATATATATATATATATATATATATATATATATATATATAGACACACATATGTATATACAGTATATATACATATATAGTTACATATATGTATATAGATAGTTAAAGTTAAAGTTAAAGTTAAAGTAGCAATGATAGTCACACACACACTAGGTGTGGTGAAATTTGTCCTCTGCATTTGACCCATCCCCTTGTTCACCCCCTGGGAGGTGAGGGGAGCAGTGGGCAGCAGCGGTGCCGCGCCCGGGAATAATTTTTGGTGATATATATATTGATTGAAAGATAAGAAGTATATAAAGAAATAAGAAGGGGCGGCATAACTTTTCAGTTTGATGACAATGTGCCTAAAAAGTGTGAGGTGTCACTTCGAGTGTTTTCCCAAACTTGGACAATATACAGAAGGATTTTCCTCAAAATGTTATGGTGGGGTCAGTGCCTACTATTCATGTCAGTGGTGGACTCCAAGGAGCAGTGAATCAAGTAGATGTGTGACACTTTGTAATGATACGTTAGCATGTAGCATTGTTAGCTTACTAGGGATGTAACGATAAACGGCAATAATGATAACCGATAGTAAAACTCCTATCAGTTAGTATTCAAGTTTGAAACTAAAATGAGCAAAAAAACATAATTGATAACTGAACTTTGATGGCACCAGCTTGCTAGCTGAAGTGCTAACATGAAAAAAAAAACTATCGTCTTCCCCTTTAAGAAAGGACATAGCCCAATGTAAACTTGTCTAAACACTAAAGTGTCAAGTCAGCACATTGCACCTACCGGTACAATCAGAGTGTTGATCCTTCTGGAGTCAGAGGTGTTTTTATGCTGCGTTCAAGGACCGCTGAACAGAGTAGGACGTGAGAAATACTGAATAGTAACACCACATTTCATTTTTTCGCACTTTTCATTTAAATAAACCTTAAAGTGATACAGTACAGACACATATTTAAAACAATAAAAGCTTATCCCTTGAAAGTGATCAAATAGTGAGACTAAAACACTGTCAGGATGCAGAAGAAACAATAGTGAGACTAAAACCCTGTCAGGATGCAGAAGAAACAATAGTGAGACTAAAACACTGTCAGTGATGCAGAAGAAACAATAGTGAGACTAAAACACTGTCAGGATGCAGAAGAAACAATAGTGAGACTAAAACACTGTCAGGATGCAGAAGAAACAATAGTGAGACTAAAACACTGTCAGTGATGCAGAAGAAACAATAGTGAGACTAAAACACTGTCAGTGATGCAGAAGAAACAATAGTGAGACTAAAACACTGTCAGGATGCAGAAGAAACAATAGTGAGACTAAAACACTGTCAGGATGCAGAAGAAACAATAGTGAGACTAAAACACTGTCAGGATGCAGAAGAAACAATAGTGAGACTAAAACACTGTCAGGATGCAGAAGAAACAATAGTGAGACTAAAACACTGTCAGGATGCAGAAGAAACAATAGTGAGACTAAAACACTGTCAGTGATGCAGAAGAAACAATAGTGAGACTAAAACACTGTCAGGATGCAGAAGAAACAATAGTGACACTAAAACACTGTCAGGATGCAGAAGAAACAATAGTGAGACTAAAACACTGTCAGTGATGCAGAAGAAACAATAGTGAGACTAAAACACTGTCAGTGATGCAGAAGAAACAATAGTGAGACTAAAACACTGTCAGGATGCAGAAGAAACAATAGTGAGACTAAAACACTGTCAGGATGCAGAAGAAACAATAGTGAGACTAAAACACTGTCAGGATGCAGAAGAAACAATAGTGTCTTTTCTAACAGAGTCTATTTAGTTCTTTAAAAAACAACTTTCAGTGTGTGTTAAAGTACTTTTACAGCACATTCAACAATGTCCTGGTAATAATGAGATCATGTTGGTCATGATGATATGAAATGTTCATATGTCACATCCCTGCAGTGTGCATAGTGTTTATTTGCAGAGACAAACTATAATTTAAGAAACTATAATAAAAAAAAACAATACAACAAACTATAATATAACAAACAATAATATAACAAACTATGATATAACAAACTATAATATAAAAAACTAATATAAGAAACTATAATATAACAAACTATAACGTTACAAACTGTAATATGACAAACTATAATATAAAAAACTATAATATAACAAACTATAATATGACAAAGCCTGTTTAATATTGGCTTCATGGAACTGAAAGGTGTTGAAAGAGAAAACAAAAACAAAAACAAACATTTGAGAAGTTTTAATTTGAAGTTGGCAGACCGGGGTGGTGGTTCCTCTCTTTAAGAAGGGGAACCGGAGGGTGTGTTCTAACTATCGTGGGATCACACTCCTCAGCCTTCCCGGTAAGGTCTATTCAGGTGTACTGGAGAGGAGGCTACGCCGGATAGTCCAACCTCGGATTCAGGAGGAACAGTGTGGTTTTCGTC
>NC_084557.2:54515691-54665691 GCF_033978685.3 Nerophis lumbriciformis
TGAACATGCCCTTTCCCAACTACTTTGGCACGTGTTGCAGCCATAAAATTCTAAGTTAATTATTAAAATAAAAAAATAAAGTTTATGAGTTTGAACATCAAATATGTTGTCTTTGTAGCATATTCAACTGAATATGGCTTGAAAATGATTTGCAAATCATTGTATTCCGTTTATATTTACATCTAACACAATTTCCCAACTCATATGGAAACGGGGTTTGTACTTTGCCCTTCAACCAATCAGGGCTGGGATTTCATTTGATAACAATCTGGAAATAAATGGCTGTTACATTTATTAGAAATGACATTAAATACATTTATTAGTACATTCAGTACATACATTATGTAAATATTACAAATATTTTATATTGCTACTACGGTACATTTTTGGTCTTTTTTTTTCCTGCATCGTCCTTTCCATCCTTTGTAACTGAGCTCCTGTGTGGAACAATTTCCCTTGTGGATCATTAAAGTTTGTCTAAGTCTTAGTCTAAATAACACATTTAAAAATGGCATTCAATATGAAAATATAAAAATTAAAATTAAAATACACTACAAAAAGTTTCCCTGTCATTTGTATAGTTTATATTTTACAATTTCATGAATTCACTGACAATTCCAATTCATTAAGGCATTTATTTATAACTTTAATTGTCTCTATTATCTAAGTGTGACATCAAACAAGAATAACTTTTAGGCTGAAAACACAAACTAATAAAATTATTTTAATTTTGACACCAACAAAAATATATAGACTGATTTATATACAATTTGTTTACTATAAAA
This sequence comes from Nerophis lumbriciformis, assembly GCF_033978685.3. Taxonomy (NCBI): domain Eukaryota; kingdom Metazoa; phylum Chordata; class Actinopteri; order Syngnathiformes; family Syngnathidae; genus Nerophis; species Nerophis lumbriciformis. Next base: position 54,516,477 of record NC_084557.2, read on the forward strand.
ATATATAAAGGCCATTATATAAATAATATATTTTGATAATTTATTTACTGAGTTAACTCCTTTTTTTTTTTTTTTGTCCTGTCCAGCTTCTCAGGCAAATCATATAGTTAAATAAATAATAAATAAACATTGAATTGATGTGGATGCCCATGTCGAAGAATTAAAAGAAGATCACAGACATGCTGACACACAAGGTCACTACCCCAGCAACAGGCCGACTCGCAGCACCTCGGAGTACCTTGCAGCACCAAGCTACCACAATAGACGCAGGGACTAGACCCAGCAGGCCCAACCAAGACGGGCACCCGGAAGGGATGGACGGTATTAGTATTATATTTACCATTTATATACTTTTAACCTTTTTTTTTTTTAGAAAAGGCTTTTCATTGGAGTTGACAGGTCTCAATATTTGTTTTAATAAGTTAAACATGGAATTTCACTTGCATGTTTGACAAGGAGGTTAAGCTGCTATTGTCTGGGAAGGTGCTGCACTATGTACAGTATTTACAGTATGTACAGTATTTACAGTCCACTCATTCATTCACATTTGCAGGAGACCTTTCGGGGGATTTGGGGGTGTGCTTGCAGCTTTGCCAGGTCTTTTGCAAACCTGCGGCGGGATTAAAAGCAGACTCAGTTTTGTGTATTTTAACCATCCCAGAAATAATCCACCTTTGGAGTGCTTTTACATGACACGGTGGCCATGTTTGCATGCAGCGCCGTGATTTGGCTCACTTAAAAAAAAAAAAAAAAAAAAAAGAGTAGTGCAGAGCAGCAGTGCTGCTGTGTACTACATACAAGCTGGATTACACGCCATATGCTGTAAGGTTATGTAAGTGTCTGTTGCTTATTATCATTCATGTGGCCTATGAAATGATTCATTCACATTATGACATTTCCCCACCTAAGTTTGCAGGAAAAAGACGGATATTCTGCCCATGGAGACTAACTTTTTCCACACAGAATAAGTTGAAGGGTGTGGGGAACACTTTGATACATTTGCTGCGTTACAGATGCTAAAACCAACACACTCTTGTTATTTGCTAACTTGCAACTGTGAAATTACAGCATTTAAGTTGTGAAGTTAAAGCATTTAAGTTGTGAAGTTACAGCATTGAAGTTGTTACTTTATTGGAGTTACTTGTAAAATCCCATTTCACTGTAATTACTGTACATGCTACAGTGAAGTCATGCAATTATTAGCCAGTAATATGCTGTGAATGTACTCGTCTCATATGTGTTACAGGCAGGCCCGGCCCTAACCAATCTGGCGCCCTAGGCAAGATTTTAGGTGGCGCCCCCCCACATCGGCAGTGAAGTGTATATACTCACAAGAACCCGAATAGCTTTGTCTTTGACCTTTTTTTTTACTTACAACTATACCTAATATATAAAGGGGTGGAAAAGTGACTATTACCTGCAGGGCAAACATTAGCTAACCAGAAGGCAATAACAATGTAAACAAAAAACACCTGCTTAAAAGATCTAATACAAATGTCCCTGAGGAATGTAAGGTGGGAGTACTGTAATTACCTAACGTTACATTATTATTTTCCATAACAATTTAGCCCCCTCCACAATATTAACCCGACGTTAAAACAGAACTAGCTATTTATTGATTAGCAATTGCCGAATCATGTAACATTAGCTTAATGCTAAAAAGCCAGGTTACTATCACATTCTGTAACAGACAAAATAATTTCATGTAGGCTAACGTTACCTACCTGCTACCTCTGTCTTTTCTCGTTTCTCCTCTTCTTTTCTCTTTTTTTTTCCCTGGGCACCTGACAGTTTTGGCCGTTTTGACATCTTGTGTTGATTTTTTGATGTGGTGACGTCCAAAAAGAGTCATGATACGGGAAGGGAGGGGGCGCACCGTGCGGGGGGAGGAGGGGGGGGCGTAATGTTGTAACAAATAATATTTCTATTAAATAGGCTTTACTTTGCATTTTAATTAACGTGAGATTATTTTTTGTATTTAGAAATAATAGTACCAACTTTTTTTTTTTTTTTTTTTTCTCCAACATTTGTGGCACTGGCATGGCGCCCCCTGACGGACGGCGCCCTTAGCATTTGCCTATACGGCCTATGCCACGGGCCGGCCCTGCCCAGGTGCATGTCTTTAGAGGTGGGAGGAAGCATATCCCATACTTGCCAACCTTGAGACCTCTGATTTCGGGAGGTGGGGGGTGGGGGGCGTGGTTGGGGGTGGGGCGGGGGGCGTAGTTGGGGGCGTGGTTAAGATATATATATATATATATATATATATATATATATATATATATATATATATATATATATATATATAAGAAATACTTGACTTTCAGTGAATTCTAGCTATATATATATATATATATATATATATATATATATATATATATATATATATATATATATATATATATATATATATATAAATAAATAAAAGAAATACTTGAATTTCAGTGTTCATTTATTTACACATATACACACACATAACACTCATCTACTCATTGTTGAGTTAAGGGTTGAATTGTCCATCCTTGTTCTATTCTCTGTCACTATTTCAGAACACACACATTATACAAATATACATTATAAAATCAATAAGAAAACGGGAGCTCTAATTTGGGAGTCTGAATTAGGATCAGAAGTTCCTATATAAACATTGCGCACTCACGTCGCCTTTTTGTATTGATTACTGCAGCTGTGCACTGGATTCATTCACAAATACAAACTACAACTCACAAACACTTTAGAGTTAGGCTCCACCATCAGAATGTGTACTTAAACTTATAACGATCTCATGGATATTATTCAGTGAGTTGATTCACCAAAACTAACCTGTTATATAGGAGGAAAAAGCACACAGGACGTTTCAATTGTTCACAGACTGGTCGCTCTCATCAGAATGACAAGACACTTTCGGTCTGCAGGTGATAGCATTCAATTGGGAAGAAACGCCCTACTGCCCCCTACTGACCAATGTGAATACTGATAAATGTGTAATGACAGCTCCAAAAACGAATTCAAACCACAAAATAAAATAAATAAATCAACACAGAAATATGACACATTATGGGTGGGTCACATATGCATGTACAGTAGATGGCAGCATTGTCCTGTTTAAAAGTGTCACAACATTGCTGTTTACGGCAATGTTGTGAACAGGCTGTCAACACGTCACTCAGGTCCGCATGGAGCTGAAGGGGGCGTGGCCTCCAGCTCCGCCTGAATTGCGGGAGATTTTCGGAAGAAAATTTGTCCCGGGAGGTTTTCGGCAGAAGCGCTGAATTTCGGGAGTCTCCCGGAAAATCCGGGAGGGTTGGCAAGTATGGCCTATCCCCAGGTGCATGTCTTTGGAGGTGGGAGGGGCCTATCCCCAGGTGCATGTCTTTGGAGGTGGGAGGGGCCTATCCCCAGGTGCATGTCTTTGGAGGTGGGAGGGGCCTATCCCCAGGTGCATGTCTTTGGAGGTGGGAGGGGCCTATCCCCAGGTGCATGTCTTTGGAGGTGGGAGGGGCCTATCCCCAGGTGCATGTCTTTGGAGGTGGGAGGAAGCCGGAGTAGAACCCACGCAGTCACGGGGAGAACATGCAAACTCCACACAGAAAGATCTTGAGCCCGGGATTGAACTCGAACCTTCGTATTGTGAGGCACATGCACTAACCCCTGTACCACCGTGCTGCCCAACTCCAGGGCCAATTAAAAAAAATTAAAAAAACCAGCTGCGGAGCGAAAATGTCACCTTCCTGTGCAGCACTTTGGACACCCAGTGAAAAGTGTCGGGGTTACGGAAGGCGAAAGACTGACAGATGGGACAGTGATTACTTGACCCCTTCACACACACACACACACACACACACACACATACATACACACACACACACACACACACACACACACACACACACACACACACACACACACACACACACACACAATTCTGTGTAAATGAAAAGCCCAAATGCAGGCTAAAAGTTGGACTTGTGAGAGATGCATGCTGAGGCTCAACAGGACGTGTTTATGAAGGAGCAGAAGGCGCAGGTGAGGGCTAAAAAAGAGCAGTTGAAGGCGAGCACTCGTGCGCCTCCCTTGGTACGCCACCCTGGACATATGGCACTCCATTATTTGAGGAAACGACCAAAAATACAACATTGTGGGTTATACACAAGTAGTACTGTGCCAAGTTCCTCTTTTATACAATATATATTCCAGTAGAGAAATGGGTATACTTAAGAGTAGTCTGTGTACAGCTTGTACAGGAGTATACATTTCATATGCACTAAAATAGGTCAACATGTATGTGTTAGGACTGTTAAATGATTAAAATATTTAGTTTGTTCACAGTTAACTCAAAATTTATTGCAATTAATTGCAGGTAAATATATATTTTTGTCATTAATAAGAAATATAATTTTCAAGTTTTTATTACTATGATTGAACAATTAGTTTGCTTTAATGAAAAGGATGTAGACACACTTTTAATGACAATAAAAACAATTAACTGGTGTCTTGTACTTTGTAGTAACACAGAATTTGTATTCCTGCTGTAGGGGCACTTGCATTCAGGAGGAGCTACACTTCAATGTTTACTAACCAGTTTCACACATTATTATTACAAAATGTAGATTGTTACAATCATGGTTTAGTTGTCAAAGGTGTTTGGTAAGGTAATCTGTGATATTTATACCTGAATAAATGCTTGTGATGTTCTGTACATGACATGTTGTACAGTTGACTGTAATGGTATTCATATTTCTGCCTGACAATGTTTTAATCTTCTCTTTCTATTAATTAAATGAAATACTCCGCCTGCTGAACAATCTGTCATCGAGGACTATCAATCAGAATAATTTACAGTTCATTTAAATCTGCCAAAACATGTATTTTGCTAGAAATATCAGATTACATTATAAAACATCTTTGATGAAGCATGATCGTAATGTAAGACGATGTTTCATGTTGTTATGGTAGTTAGACCAGATGTGAGATGTACCACTAAAGCAGGAAGTATGTCATTGGTATGAAAAGGTGTCTTGACATGTTTTGACAAATAAAAAGTGACTCTAGACTTCCTGTCTACCATCTTTTTTTTCTGCTGAGCTTTTACCACATCGTACTAAACTATTTAGAGAAACAACCTACCCTTTATGTTATTATTGCACTCAACTGTATTGTAAACACGGACGTGAAGCTCCTCCTCTCTACAACAAGCGGCAATGATGTCGTCTGACGGCAATCGAAGATAAAATAGTCTCGTCTTGTCGGGAGAATGACTTGCCATGGCTTTGGATCTGAGATTTCCATAATGTCCCCCTTTTCTTTGTGTGTTTCTGCTCGCTATTTTCCAGCTTGTGGCTCAACAGCAACCGAACAGCATTACGTTTCCCCACGCTACGGAATGGAGCGAGGGTCAAAAAGTAGTCAGGAGTCCTGCGGTTGTTATTGTCTTGTGTGATAGTCCCCAGGAAGACTAGTGGCTAATGTGTAGCAACTAATGGGTATCCATTTTAAACAAATAAACACTGGGGCTGCAATGAGTGATCAATTAAATAGATTCATTTGACTGGTAAAAAGTTTGGATTTAGCCCTTGTGCCTGACCACGAGAAAGTTCGATTCCTGGGTCTTTCTGTGTGGAGTATTCATGTTCTCCCTGTGACTACCTGGGTTTTCTCTGGGTACTCCGGCTTTGTCCCGCCTCCACAGACATGTAGCTGGCCAATGGTTGTCCATCTGTGTTTGCCCTGTGACAGGTATTTCGTACAGTTCTTCCGGGGGATCCTGAGGCGTTCCCAGGCCAGCCAGGAGACGTAGTCTACCCAACGTTTCCTGGGTCTTCCTTGTGGCCTCGTACCAGTCTGACGTGACCTAAACACCTCCCCAGGGAGGCGTTCGTGGGCATCCAGATGTCCCAAACACCTCAACTGGCTCCTCTCCATGTGGAGGAGCAGCGGCTTTACTTTGAGCTCACAGCTTCTCACCCTATCTCTAAGGGAGAATCCCGCCACCCGACGGAGGAAACTAAATTTAGCCGCTTGTACCCGTGATCTTGTCCTTCCAGTCATAACCAAAAGCTCATGACCATAGGTGAGGATAAAAACATAGCTCGACAGGTCAATTGAGAGCTTTGCCTTCTGGCTACGCTCCTTTTTCACCACGACGGATCGATACAGTGTCCGCATTACTGAAGACGCCGCACCGATCCGCCTGTCCATCTCCCCATCCACTCTTCCCTCACTCCTGAAAAAGAGATACTTGAACTCCTCCACCTGGGGCGGGATCTGGTCCCTAACCAGGAGATGGCACTCCACCCTATTCAGAGCGAGGACAATGGATTCGGACTTGGAAGTGCTGCTTTTCATCCCAGTCGCTTCACACTCGGCTGCGAACCGATCCAGTGAGAGCTGAGGATCCTGGCCAGATGAAGCCATCAGGACCACATCATCTGCAAAAAGCAGAGACCTAATCCTGCAGCCACCAAACCGGATTCCCTCAACGCCTTGACTGTGCTTAAAAAAGGGCAGCCCTGACTGAGTCCAACCCTCACTGGTCTAACTTCCTGCCGGCAATGCGGACCAAGCTCTGACACAGTCATACAGGGAGCAAACCGCCACAATCAGACAGTCCGATACCCCATACTCTCTGAGCACTCCCCACAGGACACAGTGGAATGCCTTCTCCAAGTCCACACAAATGCGTATCAAGTAAATAAAAGCAAACATAGCCATTGTCAACGCACACTTACTAAACACGATGCTCACAACGGTGTTAAGGCAAAGAGTTGTGATGGTTTTGAGCCATTGGATACTTCATTGAGAAAGTTGAGGGCGACATGTGACGTCCTGTTAAATACTGCACTGTGTCTGCTGGGGACAGGAGAGGACGGAGTTAGCCGACCTTGTTTGGCGGGGGCCTAAACTCTGAGGATCTGATTAAAGCAAAACAGCTGCGGCTTTAGCGAGAATTACTGAGGCCAGCCTCCCTGCAGCCTCAACCAGAATGACCATAAAAATCTGCTTCTGGATCACGTGTGAAGACACCAGACACGTTTAAGACGTACCAAGTCTCATTGGGCATATTCACCTTCAGGGTAGCAGATAGCAACACAATGAGGTGTATAGTTATACAAGTTGACTACAGATGTGTTGGTCAGTGTATTAATGGTGTGGCAGTGATACAGATAAGCCTATTAACTAAAGCATTTTTGGGCATTTCTGTTTTTTTTGCCATCCTCTAGCTTTGGCCGGAGCAACTGTGCTGCTTGTGGCCTGCATCCTGCTTTTATCTGGTCTTACTTTCCTCTACTTGGGGCGGCATAGCTCGGTTGGTAGAGTGGCCGTGCCATCAACCTGAGGGTTGCAGGTTCGATCCCCGCTTCCCCCATCCTAGTCACTGCCGTTGTGTCCTTGGGCAAGACCATACTTGCCAACCCTCCCGGATTTTCCGGGAGACTCCCGAAATTCAGCGCCTCTCCCGAAAACCTCCCGGGACAAATTTTCTCCCGAAAATCTCCCGAAATTCAGGCGGAGCTGGAGGCCACGCCCCCTCCAGCTCCATGCGGACATGAGTGACGTGTTGACAGCCTGTTCACACGTCCGCTTTCCCACAATATAAACAGCTAATGATCGAGGGCGAGTTCTTGGTTTCTTTTGTGGGTTTATTGTTAGGCAGTTTCATTAACGTCCTCCCAGCGCGGTAACAACACACAACAACAGCAGTCAAGTTTTCGTCTACCGTAAAGCAGTTTGTCTGCCGTAAACAGCAATGTTGTGACACTTTTAAACAGGACAATACTGCCATCTACTGTACATGCATATGTGACCCACCCATAATGTGTCATATTTTTGTGTTGATTTATTTATTTTATTTTGTGGTTTGAATTCGTTTTTGGAGCTGTCATTACACATTTATCAGTATTCACATTGGTCAGTAGGGGGCAGTAGGGCGTTTCTTCCCAATTGAATGCTATCACCTGCAGATCGGAAGTGTCTTGTCATTCTGATGAGCGCGACCAGTCAGTGAACAATTGAAACGTCCTGTGTGCTTTTTCCTCCTGTATAACAGGTTAGTTTTGGTGAATCAACTCACTGAATAATATCCATGTGATCTTTATAAGTTTAAGTACACATTCTGATGGTGGAGCCTAACTCTAAAGTGTTTGTGAGCTGTTGTTTGTATTTTTGAATGAATCCAGTGCACAGCTGCAGTAATCAATACAAAAAGGCTACGTGAGTGCGCAATGTTTATAAAGGAACTTCTGATCCTAATTCAGACTCCCAAATTAGAGCTCCCGTTTTCTTATTGATTTTATAATGTATATTTGTATAATGTGTGTGTTCTGAAATAGTGACAGAGAATAGAATAAGGATGGACAATTCAACCCTTAACTCAACAATGAGTAGATGAGTGTTATGTGTGTGTATATGTGTAAATAAATGAACACTGAAATATATATATATATATATATATATATATTTATATATATATATATATATATATATATATATATATATATATATATATATATATATATATATATATATATATGTAATAAAATATATATATATATATATATATATATATATATATATAGCTAGAATTCACTGAAAGTCAAGTATTTCTTATATATATATATCTTAACCACGCCCCCAACCACGCCCTCCGACCCACCCCCGACCACACCCCCCACCCCCCACCTCCCGAAATCGGAGGTCTCAAGGTTGGCAAGTATGGGCGAGACACTTGACCCACCTGCTCCCAGTGCCACCCACACTGCTTTAAATGTAACTTAGATATTGGCTTTCACTATGTAAAAGCGCTTTGAATCACTAGAGAAAAGCGCTATATAAATATAATTCACTTCAATTCACTTCACACTTCTACGCCATGGTTTGAATGCTTCTTCACAAATACATCAATGGGTTATTATATATTTTCTAACAACAATCATCATTCCTTTTTATTTAACCTGGTAAGAACTCATTGAGATTAAAATTCTATTTTGCAAGACTGACCTGGCCAAAAGGGCAGCAAAATGAGGTTTCATAAATATATACACCTTCTCATTCCAATGTGTTTTCTTTATTTTCATGACTATTTACATTATAGATTGTCACATCCAAACTATGACACCTGTGAAGTGAAAACCATTTCAGGTGACTACCTCTTGAAGCTCATGGAGAGAATGCCAAGAGTGTGCAAAGCAGTAATCAGAGCAAAGGGTGGCTATTTTGAAGAAACTAGAATATAAAACATGTTTTCAGTTATTTCACCCTTTTTATTGTTGAGTACATAACTCCACATGTGTTCATTCATAGTTTTGATGTGACAATCTACAATGTAAATAGTCATGAAAATAAACATTGAATGAGGAGAAGGCGTGTCCAAACTTTTGGCCTGTACTGTATGACAAAAGACAGAAACAGTCACAAGTAAAAGTACAATTTACTTACAACATCAACATAAACACACGCAAAAGGTGAAAAATAAAACATTTCAGTAAAACCTCATTAAAAACAAGTACAGTGCCCAATAGAACTAATTCCCCGATCCTTTAAAATGGACTGAAATTCCCCCAAAGTGATGAGTTGAGGTAGCCTCAGATCCTTTAGTAATTCATTCCATGACCAGGGAGCAGCAAATCTGAAGCCTATTTCATTAAGATTTGTGTTGGCTCTAAAAAGCAAGAATGGCCTGTGATCTCAAACTGTAGCGATTACATATTTATGTAGTCTCTACATATAAAAGAACATAAATAAGTGAGAACCAGAGCAAGAAGTGATTTATATATAAAAAAAAAAACATCCATCGAGAAAATCTGCGGACCAAGAAGGATGGACAGTAATGGACAAGCAGTAATACAACATAAGGCACAGTGATATACAGTATCCACTTTTTGTCAAATAAGTGTCAAAAAGGCAAGTCTCCATAATCTAGCAAAGTCATTAAAATCAGAATCAAGCGTTTCCTAACTTGTAAGGGAAAACTGGGCTTGTTTCTAAAGAAAAAAATCCAATTAAATTTTAAATTTAGCCATTTTTTTCTGTGTGTGATTTAAAAGACAATTTCTCATCAATAACAATCCCCAAGTCCTTATATGCTATATTGCCAAAAGTATTTGGCCACCTGCCTTGACTCACATATGAAGTTGAAGTGCCATCCCATTCCTAACTCATAGGGTTCAATATGACCTTTTGCAGTTATTACAGCTTCAACTCTTCTGGGAAGGCTGTCCACAAGGTTGCGGAGTGTCTTTATAGGAATTGTCCACCATTCTTCCAAAAGCGCTTTGGTGATGTTGGTGGAGAAGGCCTGGCTCTCAGTCTCCGTTCTAATTCATCCCAAAGGTGTTCTATCGGGTTCAGGTCAGGACTCTGTGCAGGCCAGTCAAGTTCATCCACACCAGACTCTGTCTTCCATGTCTTTATGGACCTTGCTTTGTGCACTGGTGCACAGTCATGTTGGAAGAGGAAGGGGCCCGCTCCAAACTGTTCCCACAAGGTTGGGAGCATGGAATTGTCCAAAATATTTTGGTATCCTGGAGCATTCAAAGTTCCTTTCACTGGAACTAAGGGGCCAAGCCCAACTCATGAAAAACAACCCCGCACCATAATTCCTCCTCCACCAAATTTCACAATGGATGGGAGTAAAAGAAGAATACAACATTTCTTTTTCACCAGCATTGATGAAGGTGCTGATTGAATACACCTAACCCAAGGTCTACTTACTGGATGAACAGAAAGATAACAACCAACCATAAAAGTTCAATCAGTTCTTCAATTGATCAAATCCAGTAAGAATCATATCTGCAAGAATCATTATACTCACTTTTTCATATTTGGCCCAAAACTGTTTTACTTTTTTACACTCGCCTGAATTACTTTTGTACAATAAATCTTATAACATGGCAGATAAGATACTAATATGCAGCACTGACACCACTATATTTAAACACAATATTATACTGTACGTAAGTCAATTAATATCAGTTTAAAAATTGAAATAGACATTTTTTGTGGGCCTATGATGGTTACATTCTGTACAAAATCACATTATTATTTTTTTTTATGTATTGAATTTATTAAAGATGATTCCATTAAATGGTAAAAAGCTTATATCACAAAGAGCAAATAGTACTAATTTGTGATCTATACTAGAATACTTTCCATGTGTGCTGCTTCAAAAAATGGCCACAAACATATTTTTTCCAATATATAGGAATACATTGATTTGTTAATATGAATACATTTTTTGAACATTTTCCACAAGCCTTCATTATCGCTATTATTTTATAATAATTACATTTTGTACAACTTGTTTTTTGTGTGCGTGTATATACACATATACATATATATATATATATATATATATATATATATATATATATATATATATATATATATATGTCTTAATAAGGTTATCCAAAAAATAGTGCTCGATACCGTAGTAGAGCGCAATATATGTGTGTGTGGGAGAAAAAAAAAATCACAAGACTACTTCATCTCTACAGGCCTGTTTCATGAGGGGTTCCCTCAATCATCAGGAGATTTTAATGGAAGCATTCGCATACCATGGTTTATATAGGGCACAGAGTGGGTGGGTACAGGCTGGCGTAGGGGCGTGGTGATTGGCTCATGTGTTACCTAGGAGGTGTTTCCGTCTGTGGCGGCATGCTGATACAATTTCGCTGCGCTTGTTGAGGGATGACAGGTCTGGACGGTATATAATAAACAGTTTCTCTTTCAAGCATAGGTTGCATCTTTTATTACCACTATTGTAAGGTGTGCTGGATGCGAGAATTTGCCATGTTATTGAATATTCAACATTAACACATCCGACACATATGTAGGATTAACCGAGGGAGAGTTTAAAACCAGATGGAACAATCACAAGGCTTCTTTCAGGAACCAAAACCTGCGGAATACCACAGAACTCAGCAAACACATTTGGGACCTCAAAGACAATAATGTTGAATATTCAATAACATGGCAAATTCTCGCATCCAGCACACCTTACAATAGTGGTAATAAAAGATGCAACCTATGCTTGAAGAGAAACTGTTTATTATATACCGTCCAGACCTGTCATCCCTCAACAAGCGCAGCGAAATTGTAACAGCATGCCGCCACAGACGGAAACACCTCCTAGGTAACACATGAGCCAATCACCACGCCCCTACGCCAGCCTGTACCCACCCACTCTGTGCCCTATATAAACCATGGTATGTGAATGCTCCCATTAAAATCTCCTGATGATTGAGGGAACCCCTCATGAAACAGGCCTGTAGAGATGAAATAGTCTTGTGATTTTTTTTCCCACACATACATATATATATATATATATATATATATTCTATTTGTTATTTTTTCTTTTGAAAAAAAATATGCTCATATTTGTACATGTTTAATGTAATATTATTTTTCTGTTGAAAAAAGATTGTATGTTTAATGTAAGATATATTATTATCATTGCTGTCACTATTGCTTTTATTATTATTATTCTTATCATCATCTTCATTATTATTATGATTATTGTTATTGTTATAATTTTGGGCCGTGTGGCTCGGTAGGTAGAGTGGCCGTACCAGCAACTTGAAGGTTCCAGGTTCAATTCCCGCTCCCGCCGCTCTGAGTCTCCAGGGGAAAAAGCGCAATATAAATTAATTCACTATTTTTATTATTATGATATTAAATCATTGTATAAAATCAATGAAATGCGGGTTATACTCTTTTAATGAAATTCTTATTTTATCTAATTACCCAAATAATGTCTCTTTTATACAATAAATCATAGGTAATAAACAAAAACTTTTTTGTTTGTTTTGTTTTTTTCCAAATGTAAACATGCTCCTTTCTCACTTCATTTGGAAATAACACGATGGGAAATTGTACAAACACTGACAGTATCCTCCCAAAAAGGACCAAGAATGAACATCATCCCCTCGTGGCTGGATGCAGTACTCATGAACGTTCTATGAATGTTTCTGCAGTGGACTTTATAATGTTTCACATTGAGATGATAATTCCACAGATGATGACAGGTCAAACATGAAGGACTGTCCATCATGAAGCCCAAATTGCCCTGACCATGACTGTTAAGCAAACCGAGTCGGAGACAGCAGCCCTCTCTGACCCTTGGCCCATCCCTCACCAGTCGCCATCCCATCCACACAGGAAGCAGCTTAGGGTGGATTACATCACATCAGCCAGCGGCCACAAGCACGGATATTTCATCCTGGCTTAGCTATCATCTTGGAAAATAAATGTCCATCTCCTTAAAGGCTACGAATGAAGACAAACAGTAAGAATGACATCGTAATGTGCATGCCAGCCCAGTAGTTGGCACAGTCACTGTTCACAAGTTTTTCAAATAACATTTGTGAACAAATGTATAAACGCAACACTTTTGTTTTTGCTCCAATGTTTCATAAGTTTAACTTAAAGATGTACAACTTTTTCTACATACACAAAAGAACTATTCCCCTCAAATATAGTTGACAAGTCTGTATAAATCTGTGTTAGTGAGCATTTCTTCTTTGCCAAGTTGATCCATCCCACCTCCCAGGTGTGACATATCCAGATGCTGATTAAACTGCAGGATTATTGCCTCAGGCTGCCCACAAAATAATATCCTCTAAAATGTGCAGTTTTGCTTAATTGGGGGTCAGAGAAGCAGTCAGTATCTGGCGTGAACACTATTTGCCACACAGTGCCACACATCTCCTTGGCATGGAGTTGATCAGGTTGTTGATTGTGGTCTGTGGAACGTCGGTCCACACCATGTTTTGATAGCTATGCCAAGTTGCTGAGTATACGCCGAGCCACGGCATCCCAAACATGTTCAATGGGTGACTTGTGTGCTGAGTATGCTGCCATGCAAGAACTGGGATGTTTTCATCTTACAGGAATTGTGTACAGATCCTTGCAACATGGGGTGATGGTCTCGGATGAATGGCACAACAACGGGCCTCAGGATCTCATCACGGTATCTCTGTGCATTCCAAATGTCATCAATAAAATGCAATAACATACGTCTGCCCATACCATAACCTCACCCCCACCATGGGCCACTCCATTCACAACATTGACATCGGCAGACCGCTCTCCCACGCCACGCCACACACGCGGTCTGCCATCTGCCCTGAACCGGAAAAACCGGGATTTATCCGTGAAGAGAACACCTCTCCAATGTGCCAGACGCCATTTGAATTTGCGTTTGCCCACTGAAGTGGGTTAGGACAGTGGTTCTCAAACTTTTTTTGTCATCCCCCACTTTGGACAAGGGGGAGTTTTCAAGCCCCACCTGCCCCCATCGCCCCAACAGAGCGCTAATGCCAAGCTTTAACATTTTCAAATTTATTGAACATCAAGTTGTATACATTCGAACTCAATAACATAAAATAACATTAAGTTCAATAATAAATAAAATAACTGTGCAGCTGTGGTATAACTTGCATCAAGTTCAATAATAAATAAAATAACTTCCATCAAGTTCAATAATAAATAAAACAAAAGTGTTATAACTTGCATCAAGTTCAATAATAAATAAAAAAAAGTGTGATAACTTGCATCACGTTCAATAATAAATAAATAAAAAACTGTTATAACTTGCATCAAGTTCAATAATAAATTAAAAAAAAGTGTTATAACTTGCATCACGTTCAATAATAAATCAAAAAAGTGTTATAACTTGCATCAAGTTCAATAATAAATCAAATAAAAGTGTCATAACTTGCATCAAGTTCAATAATAAATCAAAAAAAGTGTTATAACTTGCATCAAGTTCAATAATAAATCAAAAAGTGTTATAACTTGCATCACGTTCAATAATAAATCAAAAAAAGTGTTATAACTTGCATCAAGTTCAATAATAAATCAAATAACTTGCATCAAGTTCAATAATAAATAAACAAAAGTGTTATAATTTGCATCAAGTTCAATAATAAATAAAACAAAAGTGTTATAACTTGCATCAAGTTCAATAATAAAAAAAAGTGTTATAACTTGCATCAAGTTCAATAATAAATCAAATAAAAGTGTTATAACTTGCATTAAGTTCAATAATAAATCCAATAACTTGCATCAAGTTCAATAATAAATCAAAAAAGTGTTATAACTTGCATCAAGTTCAATAATAAATCAAAAAAAGTGTTATAACTTGCATCAAGTTCAATAATAAATAAAACAAAAGTGTTATAACTTGCATCAAGTTCAATAATAAATCAAAAACAGTGTTATAACTTGCATCAAGTTCAATAATAAATCAAATAACTTGCATCATGTTCAATAATAAATACAATAAAAGTGCCACTTTGCAATCTTTGCAAAAAAAAAAAAGAGGAGCTATGCATTTGGCAAGACAGGGCAAGTGACAGCACTTTGCCCCAGGAGAGCCACCTTGCTTCACTGTGAAACAGCACGGCTGTATGATCAGCTCCCATTTCCTCACACAGTGCAGAGAACAGTCGCGCTTTCAGTGGTCGTGTTTTGATCAAATTTACCGCGCTCACAACATCTGTTAAAACCTCATTGAGTTCGGGGCTGAGCTGCCTTGACGCGAGTGCTTCCCGGTGAATGACACAGTGTGTGCCCGTCACATTTTTGTTTCTCTGCAGGCGCTGGCTCTGACTCGACGACCTTTGAGGTGTGAGTCACAAATGTATATATTTGTGTAATTGTGGTCCACACATTAGCCTGCTACCCATCCGCTCGAAAGTTTGTTCCGCTTAGCCCCGCCCCCATTAGTTACTGTTGCTATGTCTGTCAAACTTTCGCTCCTACCGAGAAATATAAAACCTACAGTAAAAATAAGTACCGGTAATTTCCATTTATTCATATAGCGGATTTCACAGACAGAATCACAAAGTGATTTACAGTGTGTATAGAAAATGAAAGCATAGTAAAAAAAATAATCTAAGAATATAATAATTAAAAAAACATTTTTAAGTGAAATTTCCTCCCGTTCCTCGCGCCCCACCTGTCATGTCTCTATTCCCCACCAGTGGGGCGCGCCCCACACTTTGAGAAACGCTGGGTTAGGACGACGGTTCAGGTCGAGACGCATGCAGACGAGCTTCCCTGAGACTGTTTCTCACAGTTTGTGCAAAAATAACCAATAACCACATGGAGGGGAGATGTCCTTCAATAATAAAGCATAAATGAAATGTTGCCAGTCAACACAATAACACAAATATCTCACCTCGGTTTTTGTCACAGGAGACCTGCTCTATCACATGACTTTGATTCTGGTTGAAGTTAAGCAGAACAGACTTCTGTTAAAGACATTTGTTTATTTGTATTCTGTTAAGTTAAGCAGAAAATATATATTTTTTTTCATTCTGTTCATTTAGTCATTTTGCACAAAAAAAATATTATTGAACAATTTCTTTCCCATTTCATATGACTCCAAAACCTGTGCATCTACTTCAATTGTGGTTGGAGTATACAAATATATGTACATTGTCAGTCATCAGATCATGCCAAGGTTGAATGGAAGCAACTCTGAAACGTCTCAAACAAGAAAAGTCCAGTTTGCCTCCTTTCAACCTTTGTGGACAGACTAAAAGTCCTTTCACACAAATACAAAAAGCCAAAAAAAAAAAAGCATACTTGCCAACCCTCCCGGATTTTCCGGGAGACTCCCGAAATTCAGCGCCTCTCCCGAAAACCTCCCGGGACAAATTTTCTCCCGAAAATCTCCCGAAATTCAGGCGGAGCTGGAGGCCACGCCCCCTCCAGCTCCATGCGGACCTGAGTGACGTGTTGACAGCCTGTTCTCACGTCCGCTTTCCCACAATATAAACAGCTAATGATGGAGGGCGAGTTCTTGGTTTCTTATGTGGGTTTATTGTTAGGCAGTTTCATTAACGTCCTCCCAGCGCGGTAACAACACACAACAACAGCAGTCACGTTTTGGTCTACCGTAAAGCAGTTTGTCTGCCGTAAACAGCAATGTTGTGACACTTTTAAACAGGACAATACTGCCATCTACTGTACATGCATATGTGACCCACCCATAATGTGTCACATTTTTGTGTTGATTTATTTATTTTATTTTGTGGTTTGAATTCGTTTTTGGAGCTGTCATTACACATGTATCAGTATTCACATTGGTCAGTAGGGGGCAGTAGGGCGTTTCTTCCCAATTGAATGCTATCACCTGCAGACCGGAAGTGTCTTGTCATTCTGATGAGCGCGACCAGTCTGTGAACAATTGAAACGTCCTGTGTGCTTTTTCCTCCTATATAACAGCTTAGTTTTGGTGAATCAACTCACTGAATAATATCCATGTGATCTTTATAAGTTTAAGTACACATTCTGATGGTGGAGCCTAACTCTAAAGTGTTTGTGAGTTGTAGTTTGTATTTGCGAATGAATCCAGTGCACAGCTGCAGTAATCAATACAAAAAGGCGACGTGAGTGCGCAATGTTTATATAGGAACTTCTGATCCTAATTCAGACTCCCAAATTAGAGCTCCCGTTTTCTTATTGATTTTATCATGTATATTTGTATAATGTGTGTGTTCTGAAATAGTGACAGAGAATAGAACAAGGATGGACAATTCAACCCTTAACTCAACAATGAGTAGATAAGTGTTATGTGTGTGTGTATATGTGTAAATACATGAACACTGAAATTCAAGTATTTCTTTTATTTATTTATATATATATATATATATATATATATATATATATATATATATATATATATATATATATATATATATATATATATATATATATAGCTAGAATTCACTGAAAGTCAAGTATTTCTTATATATATATATATATATCTTAACCACGCCCCCAACCACGCCCCCCGCCCCGACCACGCCCCTCACCCCCCACCCCCCACCTCCCGAAATCGGAGGTCTCGAGGTTGGCAAGTATGAATAAGGGTCAACAGCCCTGCAAGGTGTGCCTTATTCTTTTTTTCAGGGAGTCGGCAACCCTAAGTATGACCAATCTAACCCTGTAACTACTTGGTATCGGATCGATACCAGAATTGGTAGTATCACCCAAAAGTTAAAACTTAAAAGTACCAAACAACAGAAGTATATTACATTTTAACAGAAGTGTAGATAGAACACGTTAAAACAGAAAATAAGCAGATATTAACAGTAAATGAACAAGTAGATTAATAATCCATTTTTACAGTTTGTCCCTCATAATGTGTAGAAAATAATGGGTGTATAAATGACACAATATGTTACTGCATACGACTAATTAGGAGTCTTTGTTTGTTTACTCACTACTAAAATACAAGTTGTCTAGTATGTTCACACGTTTTAATGCCAAAATAGTTTTTTGATTGCAATAAGAAACACATGTTTAATATATCATAATATTTTTTGTTAAAATAAAGTCATTAATTACATTTTCTTTGTGGTCCCTTTTAGTTTGAAAATTATTGAAAAGTATTTCAATACATTTTGATACCGGTACTAAAATATTGGCATCTGGACAAGCCTAGTCCATGGTCATGACAGCAAACTCCGTTTCTAATTAAAAGCTGTGTTGTGTAAACATCCCCTTTTGATGGTGATTATGTAAATGAGGCACAACTCACTTCAGTTAAAAAAAAGAAATAAAAA
Organism: Nerophis lumbriciformis; assembly: GCF_033978685.3. Taxonomy (NCBI): domain Eukaryota; kingdom Metazoa; phylum Chordata; class Actinopteri; order Syngnathiformes; family Syngnathidae; genus Nerophis; species Nerophis lumbriciformis. Next base: position 54,535,052 of record NC_084557.2, read on the forward strand.
AAAGAAGCACACAGCAGCACTAGGGATATCATATCACGGTTATTATGATATTATTATTATTATTATCGCTGTATTTTTAAACGGGCTCAAATTTTTCTAAAAATATTTATACTGAAATCTTTTAACCAAGTTGTATTTCAAAAACAACACATTTAAATTGATATCCTGTGTGGAAGAAACATTATTGGAGATAAAACCACAAGTAGAAATGAATGTGCATATGAAAACAACAACAGCATTACAAACAAAGTAATATGGCAGAAAAAAATATATATAAATAACTCAAATCCATCCATCCATTTTCTACCGCTTGTCCCTTATGGGGTCATAGGGGGTGTAAATGTGAAAATTGTGTAAAATAGCACTTTATGGATGTAAGAGATTCAAAAATAAAAAAACAATGTAAGAATTTTGAAAGATGGCACCTGATGGCCATAAGATGTAACTGCATGTTTTGTCCACGTAGAAGTAGATACAAATAGTGTTCATGTATGAAATCTAGGGCTGCCAATTATGGCCAAAGTAATAATTTAAATGATTGTTATCAATATTGAAATCATGATTAGTGAGTGTTAGGTAAAGTGAAGGTAATACCATCATGTCATTTGTAATGTCTAATAAAAAGATTATAGATAAACATGATCCATATATTGTATAAGAATAAACTATATACAACAAAACATTAACAACATGCTGTGTCACATGAATGCTTTTTAAAGTACCTTTGTGACATGAAAAAAACACAAGTAATGTAAAGAAAAAAAACACTGGTGTTTACTTTTTGATATCAAAATAAAACTCAAAGCAGTTTGGTTAATGAAGATGAAGTCTAATAAACACGTTTTGTTCTTCTCCAACAATTATGTACTTCAGTCCAACAGTTTGGCCAACAAAAATAACTAGGAGTGACCCCTCTCGCATCGAATACACAATCTTCACAGCCTGAGTTCAGTTCGATGAGATGACAAAACATTTAAGCCAGTATTGATGTTATTTGAAAACTAATAAATAAAGGACGAAACAGTAAACCAAGTAAAGACTTTGTAAATAAGTTGTGACAACGTTCACGACACATCGCCTGCTGCATGTTTCCTCACATCATTAACTCTCAGTCACAGCAGCTGATGGACGCTTTATTGAGAAAATAAAAGCAACATCAAATAGTTTTCTGTATACATTTAGTGCGGGGACAATATTGTCCACACCTGTCTCCATCTATACACAGCAGTGCTCTTAAACACACAACGGGAAGCGAAGGGAAATTATGTTAAACCAAGCGCTTGGCTCTGTTTACTCCAAGGGGAAATCTCTGGAGCAAAGTCCGTGTAGTTTGTCCGCCATGATTTTCAAGCTAAACGACACTAGTGTGCATGCTCTTGATTTCGTTTCCATGAAGTAAGCAGTGTTGCCTAAAATGCATTAATAAATAACGGTTTTTCGGTAATGAAAAATTTAGACGGTATTACTAACCGTCGGGAATTCTATCGAGGTGTATCATTGTACCGTTTATGGCTCCATCCTTAAGCAGTACACAACTTGCTCCCAAGAAAATGAAGTGACCCACACTGGTAATCCCTCATAAGCAGATATCCAACTCTGCATCCATCATGCATACATCATAGATGGAGGGCAAAGCCTAAGGATTCTCTAGCACCATTTCAATAATCTGCAGGGTTATAAATAAATACACAACACACAACTACAGACAACATCTGGACGTCTGCGGGGTTTTCCCCTACCAGGGTGGACCGCTGCATCCAAACTGTTTAATAATGTCATTTTTACGTTTACCTTTTCATGTGGTTAAAACTTCCCCAGCAATATAAAAAAAAGTTTAAAAATAAAAAGATATACACTGTGAACAACTACAGGTCAAACTATTTGTTTTTGTGACGTCAGCATTGCAGCATGTTTGCGCCGTCTGGTTATGCAAACCACTCAAAGGGTGTGTCCAAATGTGACAGCCATCCCTGCTTGTGTGATGGTTAGTCTGCACACCATCTCCTCACAAACAATCATGCTGTTTACACGCTTGCCGACATATGAGCAGGTTTTACATGTGCTTGGCCATGAAAATTACAACTACACTTCCAATTTTCCACAAACTTTTGTGCCATAGCCATGGAAGAAAGGAGTGAATTAGAGAGTGGATCTAGGAATAATGTTTTTATACAACAATACAATATAATCTATAAACACAAATATATCTTTATTTCAATAATAATATTGAGTTTTCTAACAAGTTGCACAGCTTCCGTTATGTCGTTCTTCTCCAGGTCACACACTAGCTGAGTGCCTCTGCTGGTAAATCCTGCATTATGTGCATTATTATGTGCATCATTATGTGCCCATAAATAATCATTAGTGCCATCAAAATTATAAATTTTTTAATCAAATGAATCATACTTTTAAAATTGAATTAATCAAGATTAATCACAGGTTATTACTCGCATGCATAATTTTGTTTATCAGTTGCGACTTGTCCAGGGTGTACCCCGCCTTCCGCCTGAATGCAGCTGAGATAGGCTATAGCAACCCCCGCGACCCCAAAAGGGACAAGCGGTAGAAAATGGATGGATATAGATATATATATATACCCACGCCAGGAAACCAACCAAAAAAAGAGCAGAAAACGAAACAACATTATCTGGTACAACCCCCCATACAGCAAAAACGTCTCAACTAACATTGGACACAAATTCCTCAATCTGATTGACAAACACTTTCCCAAAGACAACACCCTAAGAAAAGTATTCAACAAGAACAACATTAAATTGAGCTACAGCTGCATGAACAATATACGACAAATCATCTCAAACCACAACAAAACAATTGCAAATGAACCGTCGGCCCCCGGACAGAGCGACTCCAAAACCAACAAAGGCTGTAACTGTCGAAAGAAACCTGATTGCCCTCTCAACGGGGGGTGCTTACAAACATCAGTTGTCTACCAATCTAAGGTAACACGCAAGGACATTAACACATCCGACACATATGTAGGATTAACCGAGGGAGAATTCAAAACCAGATGGAACAATCACAAGGCTTCTTTCAGGAACCAAAACCTGCGGAATACCACAGAACTCAGCAAACACATTTGGGACCTCAAAGACAATAATGTTGAATATTCAATAACATGGCAAATTCTTGCATCCAGCACACCTTACAATAGTGGTAATAAAAGATGCAACCTATGCTTGAAAGAGAAACTGTTTATTATTTACCGTCCAGACCTGTCATCCCTCAACAAGCGCAGCGAAATTGTAACAGCATGCCGCCGGAAACACCTCCTAGGTAACACATGAGCCAATCACCACGCCCCTACGCCAGCCTGTACCCACCCACTCTGTGCCCTATATAAACCATGGTATGTGAATGCTCCCATTAAAATCTCCTGATGATTGAGGGTACACCCCCTCATGAAACAGGCCTGTAGAGATGAAATAGTCTTGTGATTTTTTTCCCACACATACATATATATATATATATATATATATATATATATATATATATATATATATACATACATACCCCGTTTCGATATGAGTTGGGAAATTGTGTTGGATGTAAATATAAACAGAATACAATGATTTTCAAATCCTTTTCAAGCCATATTCAGTTGAATATGCTACAAAGACAACATATTTGATGTTCAAACTCATAAACATTTTTTTTTGTTGCAAATAATCATTAACTTTAGAATTTGATGCCAGCAACACATGACAAAGAAGTTGGGAAAGGTGGAAATAAATACTGATAAAGTTGAGGAATGCTCATCAAAGACTTATTTGGAACATCCCACAGGTGTGCAGGCTAATTGGGAACAGGTGGGTGCCATGATTGGGTATAAAGGTAGATTCCATGAAATGCTCAGTCATTCACAAACAAGGATGGGGCGAGGGTCACCACTTTGTCAACAAATGCGTGAGCAAATTGTTGAACAGTTTAAGAAAAACCTTTCTCAAGCAGCTATTGCAAGGAATTTAGGGATTTCACCATCTACGCTCCGTAATATCATCAAAGGGTTCAGAGAATCTGGAGAAATCACTGCACGTAAGCAGCTAAGCCCGTGACCTTCCATCCCTCAGGCTGTACTGCATCAACAAGCGACATCAGTGTGTAAAGGATATCACCACATGGGCTCAGGAACACTTCAGAAACCCACTGTCAGTAACTACAGTTGGTCGCTACATCTGTAAGTGCAAGTTAAAACTCTCCTATGCAAGGCGAAAACCGTTTATCAACAACACCCAGAAACGCCGTCGACTTCGCTGGGCCTGAGCTCATCTAAGATGGACTGATACAAAGTGGAAAAGTGTTCTGTGGTCTGACGAGTCCACATTTCAAATTGTTTTTGGAAACTGTGGACGTCGTGTCCTCCGGACCAAAGAGGAAAAGAACCATTCGGATTGCTATAGGCGCAAAGTGTAAAAGGCAGCATGTGTGATGGTATGGGGGTGTATTAGTGGCCGAGACATGGGTAACTTACACATCTGTGAAGGCACCATTAATGCTGAAAGGTACATACAGGTTTTGGAACAACATATGTTGCCATCCAAGCAACGTTACCATGGACGCCCCTGCTTATTTCAGCAAGACAATGCCAAGCCACGTGTTACATCAACGTGGCTTCATAGTAAAAGAGTGCTTGTACTAGACTGGCCTGCCTGTAGTCCAGACCTGTCTCCCATTGAATATGTGAAGCCTAAAATAGCACAAGGGAGACCCCCGGACTGTTGAACAACTTAAGCTGTACATCAAGCAAGAATGGGAAAGAATTCCACCTGAGAAGCTTCAAAAATGTGTCTCCTCAGTTCCCAAACCTTTACTGAGTGTTGTTAAAAGGAAAGGCCATGTAACACAGTGGTGAACATGCTCTTTCCCAACTACTTTGGCACGTGTTGCAGCCATGAAATTCTAAGTTAATGATTATTTGCAAAAAAAAAATAAAGTTTATGAGTTTGAACATCAAATATGTTGTCTTTGTAGCATATTCAACTGAATATGGCTTGAAAAGGATTTGCAAATCATTGCATTCCGTTTATATTTACATCCAACACAATTTCCCAATTCATATGGAAACAGGGTTTGTATATATATATATATATATATATATATATATATATATATATATATATATATATATATATATATATATATATATATATATATACATATATATATATGCAGCCGGACCATGATTTTTTTCAATATTGTTTTCAACCTGACAGTTTTAAAGCATCTGTACTACATTTTTTTGTATAACCATAAACAAATAAATAAAGCAAAATGAATACGATGGACAAAGAAAATAATTTTAAATGTTTACTAAAACAAATAATAATAGAGAAATACAAACTGACAGTAAACTAGTTTGAGTCCTGAGTGTTTGTGCAGTGATACCAGACCCAAAATAAACAGACGATGGGATTACTCCAAGTCACTTTCTTTTGCTGCCCTTTAGCTGCACAAGATTGGTCATTTTGTTTCCTTCTGCGGTTCAACTGTAAATGTGTGTGTTGGATGGACTAAATATGCTAGCAGCGAATCACCGTAATCAAGCTGATATTTATCACAGCCATGTGGTAAATATGGTTTCCACTTTCCCTTGTACTCAAATCTGTCATAAAGTCAATCAATTCCACATGTGATGAGTTTTCCCATTTTAACATTTTAACAGCCTCCCAATTAGCGCCTCTTGTGTTGCTTTCACACCGTGTTTGTGAAGAGAAGGAAGCGTGACATTGCGTATTTCCCAGCAGTCCTGAATGCAGCACAAACACTTACTTACAGCATCCAGGATAAAGACAGAGATTGTGTGTGCGTGTGTGTGTGTGTATGTGTGTGTGTGTGTGTGTGTGTGTGTGTGTGTGTGTGTGTGTGTGTGTGTGTGTGTGTGTGTGTGTGTGTGTGTGTGTGTGTGTGTGTGCGTGTGCGTGTGTGTGTGTGTGTGTGTGTGTGTGTGTGTGTGGTGGAAAATGTAAGCGTGATGAGTAAAGCACCTGCATCAGGCCCATTAGTGAGGACCCTTCATGCCAATCAGCGAGGAGACTAGACCAGGCTGGACTAGACGAGACTAGACGGCCCCCCACTGATGTACTTGAAACCTCTCATGTTTCCATTTGGTGTGGAAGGTAAAGCACACAATATTAGATTGCGTCATCAGACTCACTGTCACTCAAAGCAAACAATATTAGATTGTGTCATCAGACTCACTGTCACTCAAAGCAAACACGCTGTTGAAAGCATTACAACTTAAGTGAAGTTCAAGTTAAAGTACCAATGATTGTCACACGCACACTTGTATTTGTTTCACTTCTACTTTGTCAGTATTTTCTCAAAAACAGCAGAACAATCGCGTCAAAAAATATATTATTGGTTGCGCGTTTCTGCAGTCGGTCCTCAAAAACAGCAGTACATTCCTGTCAAATAGAGGATCTTTGACTAGCGGCGTTTCTGCGGTCCGTCCTCAAACACAGCAGAAAAAAACTGTCAAATAGAGGATCTTTGACCAGCGTTTTTGCAGCCCATCCTCAAAAACGGCAGCGCAATCCTGTCAAATAGGTTCTTTGACGAGCTTTGTTTTTGCTGTCTGTCTTCAAAAACAGCAGACCATTCCTTTCAAATAGAAGATCTTTGACTGGTGGTTTTACAGTCTGTTCTAAAAAACAAAAACAAAAAAAACAGACCAATTGAGTCAAAAAGAGGATCTTTGACCAGCGTTTCTGCAGTCTGTCCTCAAAAACATCAAAACAATTCTCTCACACAGAGGATCTTCAACTAACATAATCCTCTCACACAAAGGATCTTTCACTAGTGTTATGCAGTCGGTCTTCAAAAGTAGCAGAACAATCCTGTCAAAAAGAGGATCTTTGACTAGCGTTTTTGCAAAGTGTCCTCAAAAACAGCAGAAACAATCCTCTTACACAGAGGTTCTTCAACTAACGTAATCCTCTCACACAAAGGATCTTTGTGTGAGAGGATTATGCATAACAATAACTAGTTTTATTGTTATGCAGTCGGTCTTCAAAAACAATCATGTCAAAAAGAGGATCTTTGACTAGGGTTTTTGCAGTCTGTCCTCAAAAACAGCAATACATTCCTGTCAAATAGAGGATATTTGACCAGCACTTTTGCAGTCCATCCTCAAAAACAGCAGTACAACCCTGTCAAATAGGTTTTTTGACTAGCTTTGTTTTTGCAGTCTGTCCTCAAAAACAGCACACCATTCCTTTCAAATAGAAGATCTTTGACTCGCGGTTTGCAGTCTGTTCTCAAAAACATCAAAACAATCCTCTCACACAGAGGATCTTTAACTAACATTAATCCTCTCACACAGAGGATCTTTAACTAACATTAATCCTCTCACACAGAGGATCTTTGACTAGTGTTATGCAGTCGGCCCTCAAAGACAGCAGAACAATCCTGTCAAAAAGAGGATCTTTGACTAGCGTTTTTGCAGTCTGTCCTCAAAAACAGCAGAACAATCCTTTCAAATAGAAGATCTTTGACTAGCGGTTTGCAGTCTGTCCTCAAAAACATCAAAACAATCCTCTCCCACAGAGGATCTTTAACTAACATTAATCCTCTCACACAGAGGATCTTTGACTAGTGTTATGCAGTCGACCCTCAAAGACAGCAGAACAATCCTGTCAAAAAGAGGATCTTTGACTAGCGTTTTTGCAGTCTGTCCTCAAAAACAGCAGAACAATCCTCTCACACAGAGGATCTTCAACTAACGTTAATCCTCTCACAAAGAGGAACTTTGACTAGTGTTATGCAGTTGGCCTTCAAAAACAGCAGAACAATCCTGTCAAAAAGAGGATCTTTGACTCGTGTTTCTGGAGTCTCAAAGTCAGCAGAAAAAATCCTGTCAAATAGAGGATCTTTGACTCAAAAGTTCCTCCATATTAAAAGGAGTGCTCTGCTGTTTTTGAGAGAAAAATAACAATTTTCAATGATGCTCTATACAACAGGAATGCTCTGCTGTTTTTAAGGACCTACTGCCAACACATTAGTCAAAGATCCTTTTTATGAATGAGTGCGCTGCAGTTTTTGAGCACCTCGTGCAAAAACACTTGTAAAAAAAATCCCCGATATTACTCAAGCGCTCTGCTGTTTTTAAGGACCTACTGTCAAAGATCCCCTTTATGAAAGAGCGCTGTGCAGTTTTTGAGCACCTTGGGCAAAAATGCTTGCCGAAAGACCACTTTCTTACCGGAGTGCTCTGCTGTTTTTAAGGACCTTCACCACTCCAAAAACCCTCTATATGAAAATGAATGTTCTGCTGTTTTTGAGAACTGAATTCAGAGATGCTTTTGTTTATAAGAAAGGAAGGCTGTAATGTTTTGAAGGACATACTGCGAACACTTTAGATCTTCTGTACAATAGGAGAGCTCTGCAGTTTATGAGGACTTGTTACAAAAAAACCAACAGTCAAAGATCCTCTATATGTGATCATGTTCTAACTGTACTTGTGGGCTGAATGATAAAAGGGTTTGAATCCCAGAGTAAATAAATAAAACTGTCTGTAACTCATTTGCTGTGCTGGTCTTGTAACTCAACAGGAGTGGAAGAAGTGTAGTTTTCTCCATGGTAACTGAGGTTAAAGCAACAAAAGTGTAGTTTTCTCCATGGCAGCTCAGGTTAAAGCAACAAAAGTGTAGTTTTCTCCACTGCAGCTCAGGTTAAAGCAACAAAAGTGTAGTTTTCTCCATGGCAGCTCAGGTTAAAGCAACAAAAGTGTAGTTTTCTCCAAGGCAGCTCAGGTTAAAGCAACAAAAGTGTAGTTTTCTCCATGGCAGCTGAGGTTAAAGCAACAAAAGTGTAGTTTTCTCCATGGCAGCTCAGGTTAAAGCAACAAAAGTGTAGTTTTCTCCATTGCAGCTCAGGTTAAAGCAACAAAAGTGTAGTTTTCTCCATGGCAGCTCAGGTTAAAGCAACAAAAGTGTAGTTTTCTCCAAGGCAGCTCAGGTTAAAGCAACAAAAGTGTAGTTTTCTCCATGGCAGCTGAGGTTAAAGCAACAAAAGTGTAGTTTTCTCCAAGGCAGCTGAGGTTGAAGCAACAAAAGTGTAGTTTTCTCCATGGCAGCTCAGGTTAAAGCAACAAAAGTGTAGTTTTCTCCATGGCAGCTGAGGTTAAAGCAACAAAACTGTAGTTTTGTCCAAGGCAGCTCAGGTTAAAGCAACAAATGTGTAGTTTTCTCCATGGCAGCTCAGGTTAAAGCAACAAAAGTGTAGTTTTCTCCATGGCAGCTCAGGTTAAAGCAACAAAAGTGTAGTTTTCTCCATGGCAGCTCAGGTTAAAGCAACAAAAGTGTAGTTTTCTCCATGGCAGCTCAGGTTAAAGCAACAACAGTGTAGTTTTCTCCATGGCAGCTCAGGTTAAAGCAACAAAAGTGTAGTTTTCTCCATGGCAGCTGAGGTTAAAGCAACAAAAGTGTAGTTTTCTCCATGGCAGCTGAGGTCAAAGCAACAAAAGTGTAGTTTTCTCCATGGCAGCTGAGGTTAAAGCAACAAAAGTGTAGTTTTCTCCATGGTAACTGAGGTTAAAGCAACAAAAGTGTAGTTTTCTCCATGGCAGCTCAGGTTCAAGCAACAAAAGTGTAGTTTTCTCCATGGCAGCTCAGGTTAAAGCAACAAAAGTGTAGTTTTCTCCATGGCAGCTCAGGTTAAAGCAACAAATGTGTAGTTTTCTCCATGGCAGCTCAGGTTAAAGCAACAAAAGTGTAGTTTTCTCCATGGCAGCTCAGGTTAAAGCAACAAAAGTGTAGTTTTCTCCATGGCAGCTCAGGTTAAAGCAACAAAAGTGTAGTTTTCTCCATGGCAGCTCAGGTTAAAGCAACAAAAGTGTAGTTTTCTCCATGGCAGCTCAGGTTAAAGCAACAAAAGTGTAGTTTTCTCCATGGCAACTCAGGTTAAAGCAACAAAAGTGTAGTTTTCTCCATGGCAACTCAGGTTAAAGCAACAAAAGTGTAGTTTTCTCCATGGCAGCTCAGGTTAAAGCAACAAAAGTGTAGTTTTCTCCATGGCAGCTCAGGTTAAAGCAACAAAAGTGTAGTTTTCTCCATTGCAGGTCAGGTTAAAGCAACAAAAGTGTAGTTTTCTCCATTGCAGGTCAGGTTAAAGCAACAAAAGTGTAGTTTTCTCCATGGCAGCTGAGGTTAAAGCAACAAAAGTGTAGTTTTCTCCATGGCAGCTCAGGTTAAAGCAACAAAAGTGTAGTTGTCTCCATTGCAGGTCAGGTTAAAGCAACAAAAGTGTAGTTTTCTCCATTGCAGGTCAGGTTAAAGCAACAAAAGTGTAGTTTTCTCCATGGCAGCTCAGGTTAAAGCAACAAAAGTGTAGTTTTCTCCATTGCAGGTCAGGTTAAAGCAACAAAAGTGTAGTTTTCTCCATGGCAGCTCAGGTTAAAGCAACAAAAGTGTAGTTTTCTCCATGGCAGCTGAGGTTAAAGCAACACAAGTGTATTTTTCTCCATGGCAGCTGAGGTTAAAGCAACAAAAGTGTAGTTTTCTCCATGGCAGCTCAGGTTAAAGCAACAAAAGTGTAGTTTTCTCCATGGCAGCTCAGGTTAAAGCAACAAAAGTGTAGTTTTCTCCATGGCAGCTCAGGTTAAAGCAACAAAAGTGTAGTTTTCTCCATGGCAGCTGAGGTTTAAAGCAACAAAAGTGTAGTTTTCTCCATGGCAGCTCAGGTTAAAGCAACAAAAGTGTAGTTTTCTCCATGGCAGCTCAGGTTAAAGCAACAAAAGTGTAGTTATCTCCATGGCAGCTGAGGTTAAAGCAACAAAAGTGTAGTTTTCTCCATGGCAGCTCAGGTTAAAGCAACAAAAGTGTAGTTTTCTCCATGGCAGCTGAGGTTAAAGCAACAAAAGTGTAGTTTTCCCATGGCAGCTGAGGTTAAAGCAACAAAAGTGTAGTTTTCTCCATGGTGACTGAGGTTAAAGCAACAAAAGTGTAGTTTTCTCCATGGCAGCTCAGGTTAAAGCAACAAAAGTGTAGTTTTCTCCATGGCAGCTCAGGTTAAAGCAACAAAAGTGTAGTTTTCTCCATGGCAGCTCAGGTTAAAGCAACAAAAGTGTAGTTTTCTCCATGGCAGCTGAGGTTAAAGCAACAAAAGTGTAGTTTTCTCCATGGCAGCTCAGGTTAAAGCAACAAAAGTGTAGTTTTCTCCATGGCAGCTGAGGTTAAAGCAACAAAAGTGTAGTTTTCTCCATGGCGACTGAGGTTAAAGCAACAAAAGTGTAGTTTTCTCCATGGCGACTGAGGTTAAAGCAACAAAAGTGTAGTTTTCTCCATGGCAGCTGAGGTTAAAGCAGCAAAGCCAGCCGGCCAATTCCCGGCCCAGTTCAGCGTGCATGTGGAGCGACAGCAGCACTAATCCGCCAGCATCCTGTTAAAGCGAGACGCTAACAGACAGGTCAGGATGCTGCGTGCTAACCCAACAATGAGGCATTAGCAGCCACACACACACACAATGGAATTCAACAACATAATGACACACACACACACACACACACACACACACACACACACACACACACACACATTTCCTCCTTTATGCTACTGGAACTTAGTCCAGTTCAACTTCTGCTGGTGTTGTTCATATTGTTACAGTCCAACACTCGGTTGAACATGGATTTATCAATAAAGATTCCTTCACCAAACCGTTTTTTGGCCACAGAATTGATGACGCAGCTAAAAGTTGCACAACAATTTGGAGTCCTTGGTGAAAATATGTTTTGTTTGTCTTGACTTGTCACGTATTTGTGAAGGTGAAGCGAGACTCCAGCATCACTGTGTGATGAAATGTGCTGACTTGTCATTGGAGTTGACTGACTTGTCATGGAGTTGACTGGCTTGTCATGGAGTTGACTGACTTGTCATGGAGTTGACTGGCTTGTCATGGAGTTGACTGACTTGTCATGGAGTTGACTGACTTGTCATGGAGTTGACTGACTTGTCATTGGAGTTGACTGACTTGTCATGGAGTTGACTGACTTGTCAAGGAGTTGACTGACTTGTCATGGAGTTGACTGACTTGTCATGGAGTTGACTGGCTTGTCATGGAGTTGACTGGCTTGTCATGGAGTTGACTGACTTGTCATGGAGTTGACTGACTTGTCATGGAGTTGACTGACTTGTCATGGAGTTGACTGACTTGTCATTGGAGTTGACTGACTTGTCATGGAGTTGACTGACTTGTCAAGGAGTTGACTGACTTGTCATGGAGTTGACTGACTTGTCATGGAGTTGACTGGCTTGTCATGGAGTTGACTGGCTTGTCATGGAGTTGACTGACTTGTCATGGAGTTGACTGACTTGTCATGGAGTTGACTGACTTGTCATTGGAGTTGACTGACTTGTCATTGGAGTTGACTGACTTGTCATGGAGTTGACTGACTTGTCATGGAGTTGACTGACTTGTCATGGAGTTGACTGACTTGTCATGGAGTTGACTGACTTGTCATGGAGTTGACTGGCTTGTCATGGAGTTGACTGACTTGTCATGGAGTTGACTGGCTTGTCATGGAGTTGACTGACTTGTCATGGAGTTGACTGACTTGTCATGGAGTTGACTGACTTGTCATGGAGTTGACTGACTTGTCATTGGAGTTGACTGACTTGTCATTGGAGTTGACTGACTTGTCATGGAGTTGACTGACTTGTCATGGAGTTGACTGACTTGTCATGGAGTTGACTGACTTGTCATGGAGTTGACTGACTTGTCATGGAGTTGACTGGCTTGTCATGGAGTTGACTGACTTGTCATGGAGTTGACTGGCTTGTCATGGAGTTGACTGACTTGTCATGGAGTTGACTGACTTGTCATGGAGTTGACTGACTTGTCATGGAGTTGACTGACTTGTCATTGGAGTTGACTGACTTGTCATGGAGTTGACTGGCTTGTCATTGGAGTTGACTGACTTGTCATTGGAGTTGACTGACTTGTCATGGAGTTGACTGGCTTGTCATGGAGTTGACTGACTTGTCATTGGAGTTGACTGACTTGTCATTGGAGTTGACTGACTTGTCATGGAGTTGACTGGCTTGTCATGGAGTTGACTGACTTGTCATTGGAGTTGACTGACTTGTCATGGAGTTGACTGACTTGTCATGGAGTTGACTGACTTGTCATTGGAGTTGACTGACTTGTCATGGAGTTGACTGGCTTGTCATGGAGTTGACTGACTTGTCATTGGAGTTGACTGACTTGTCATTGGAGTTGACTGACTTGTCATGGAGTTGACTGGCTTGTCATGGAGTTGACTGACTTGTCATTGGAGTTGACTGACTTGTCATGGAGTTGACTGGCTTGTCATGGAGTTGACTGACTTGTCATTGGAGTTGACTGACTTGTCATGGAGTTGACTGACTTGTCATGGAGTTGACTAACTTGTCATGGAGTTGACTGACTTGTCATGGAGTTGACTGACTTGTCATGGAGTTGACTGGCTTGTCATGGAGTTGACTGACTTGTCATGGAGTTGACTGACTTGTCATGGAGTTGACTAACTTGTCATGGAGTTGACTGACTTGTCATGGAGTTGACTGACTTGTCATGGAGTTGACTGGCTTGTCATGGAGTTGACTGACTTGTCATTGGAGTTGACTGACTTGTCATGGAGTTGACTGACTTGTCATGGAGTTGACTAACTTGTCATGGAGTTGACTGACTTGTCATGGAGTTGACTGACTTGTCATGGAGTTGACTGACTTGTCATGGAGTTGACTGACTTGTCATGGAGTTGACTAACTTGTCATGGAGTTGACTGACTTGTCATGGAGTTGACTGACTTGTCATGGAGTTGACTGGCTTGTCATGGAGTTGACTGACTTGTCATTGGAGTTGACTGACTTGTCATGGAGTTGACTGACTTGTCATGGAGTTGACTAACTTGTCATGGAGTTGACTGACTTGTCATGGAGTTGACTGACTTGTCATGGAGTTGACTGACTTGTCATGGAGTTGACTGGCTTGTCATGGAGTTGACTGACTTGTCATTGGAGTTGACTGACTTGTCATGGAGTTGACTGACTTGTCATGGAGTTGACTAACTTGTCATGGAGTTGACTGACTTGTCATGGAGTTGACTGACTTGTCATGGAGTTGACTGGCTTGTCATGGAGTTGACTGACTTGTCATGGAGTTGACTGACTTGTCATGGAGTTGACTGACTTGTCATGGAGTTGACTGACTTGTCAAGGAGTTGACTGACTTGTCATGGAGTTGACTGACTTGTCATGGAGTTGACTGGCTTGTCATGGAGTTGACTGACTCCCAGTGAAGCGCAGAGTGAACTGTAAGATCCTCACGTAAGTATTCAAAGCGCTCAATGGTCTCGCCCCAGCTTACATCAAAGATCTCCTGGACCAACCCACCAGCTCCAGGCTTGGTCGCTGTCTTAGGTCTGACAAGCAGATGACCTTGAAGGTCCCAGGGTCAAACCTAGTGACAAAGGGAGACCGTGCTTTCTCAGTGATGGCACCTGAGCTATGGAATAAGCTCCCTCTGAATGTCAAGTCTGGACTCTTTCAGAGCACAGCTTAAAACTCACCTCCTTACAGCAGATGACTTTTGATTGATGTGTTCATTTTGTGTCTTAAATGTTTATTTTAGATTCCTTTGTGTGTCTCGGTCTCTGTTTCTGTTTTTTTTGTGTTTCTCTACTCGGGCTGATGTAACAGTTGGTTGGGGGGGCGCATAATAAATGAAAAGAACACAACATAACATCTGGATTGTTTGGTCATTAGATTAGATAGATAGATAGTACTTTATTGATTCCTTCAGGAGAGTTCCATCAGGATTAACTCAAGGTTTTACGCTCGTGTGACGATGAAGAAAAGTAAACAAAAATATTTTAAAAAACATGGTGAGGCATCCACTGTAAAAATCTCCTTAGAATTTTGCTTTCATCATTCAGAGACTTGACTGTCTTAATTGTTTTGATCTAGTTGACTTATTTTTACATTTGCTTGACACAGATTATTACAAATCATTAGTTCACAAATAGGAACATACTGCGTAGGTTCCCTCCGGGTACTCCGGCTTCCTCCAACCTCCAAAGACATGCACCTGGGGATAGGCTCCTCCCACCTCCAAGGACATGCACCTGGGGATAGGCCCCTCCCACCTCCAAAGACATGCACCTGGGAATAGGCCCCTCCCACCTCCAAAGACATGCACCTGGGGATAGGCCCCTCCCACCTCCAAAGACATGCACCTGGGGATAGGCCCCTCCCACCTCCAAAGACATGCACCTGGGGATAGGCCCCTCCCACCTCCAAAGACATGCACCTGGGGATAGGCTCCTCCCACCTCCAAAGACATGCACCTGGGGATAGGTCGATTGGCAACACTAAATGGTCCCTAGTGTGTGAATGTTGTCTATCTGTGTTGGCCCTGTGATGAGGTGGTGACTTGTCCAGGGTGTACCCCGCCTTCCGCCGGAATGCAGCTGAGATAGGCTCCAGCGCCCCCCGCGACCCCAAAGGGAATAAGCGGTAGAAAATGGATGGATGGAGTAGTCTTTTGTTTTGTTGCTTTTATTCTTTTTTATAGTTTAGTGTATTAATCATTTTATGTTCTTTTAATTGCTTTTATCACAATTAATTGTTTTTATGTATTGTTTTAACATTTATTTTATATTACTTTTGTATGTTTTTTTTCGGTATTCTTTTTAGTATACATTTACTCATCGCTTTTATTACAACTCAACTTTTGATGTTTTATTGTTTTTTATTATTAAATGTTATTTGTTTTGTGTACTCTATATAAAGGCTGCTGCTATTGATTACCTGTATTTTTGTGATCGAGTAATCTATTGATTATTTTTGACCGATTAATCAAATAATCGGATACACACATTGTATGGCCAGAAATCGTATTTTAGGGGAAATTGTTGAAATAAACAACAATTGTTCTGCTTACTATATCATTGTTTAGTTTTTTTTTAATGCACATCATCAACATTGAAAAAAAAACAATTCCATTCAATAAGAAAAAAGATTCAAACTAAAAAAAATATTTGCTGTTTTCTGCCATAAGAATAACGTCACCCTTGCGCCACCGCTCTCATGTGTGCTCTATTGCAATGGTCATGAAACTTATGTTCACATATTTTAACTATGCAGTCCTTATAATATCAATTGTCTTTAGTTACACTCATTAAACGATAAATCAAAGCAACAGAACATAAATTAAAGCTTTTTTCTAATCAAATGAATACTTTTAAGTTATTAATTGTTGCAGCTAGTCTCAAGCAACATCATTTGGTTCAATACATAATCAATATGTTGCTCTGGAGAGGGAAGTCTGGGGGTCTCTGTTGGAGCTGTTGACCCCATTCCAGATAAGCGGTTGAAGATGGATGGATGGACATAATCAATATACATCCATTACTGTACTATGTCAACATATTTTTAACTAATTATTTTCTGTCAAAAAAACTCTTAACACAAGAAAATAATTTTTAATGAAGACATTTAAAATAATAATAATATATTTATAATTGTTGCTAAATTATTTTATTAGGATCCGTCATTTAAAAAAATAATCAATTTTTAATACGTCTTGATTTGAAAAAAGTATTAGTATTATTTAAAGTATTCTTCAAAGGACAACATTAGATTAGGTTGAAATGAAAATAAAAAATCATGATTTAAAGCATTTGCCTAATTCTTTCACAGACATTTAAGATGAATGAATGAATGTATAGAATAAAAAAAAAGGCTTTATATCCCCCCAAAAAGTTGTAGTATTTTTATTAAAAATCTTATTATTTAAACTATTCATATATTTTTTAAAAGGAACACAATTAGACTTGGTTTAAATAAATATTCCTTTGAAAAACGAAGGCTGCACAACGTCCATCAGGATATCCCTCAACAGGTTGCTATGTTAGACGTCTTAAACGCCATTAACATTCTGTCTCCAGCATCTTCACGCCAATTAAGGAAGGTGACATTTATTAAAAATGCCTTATGTAAGCAAGTGTGCTTTAAGCGCAGGTCAGTGTGCTCCCCTTCTAGAAGACACAGTGAGGCCTCCATGTCTTCTTACATGCATGAAGATGCTCGCTTGTGAGGACACAGCCAGAAAGAAGTATGGCTGAGCAGACCACACTGACCTGCTTCTGATGGACTGCCTTTAAGCACGCACACACACACACACACACACACACACACACACACACACACACACACACACACACACACACACACACACACACACACACCTACTTCTGTGACCTAATGGGAGCTCCAACCTAAGACTGGGGGGAACATCACTAGAGAGGGCCTGCAGATTTAATAAAAGCCAATACAAGATAATATTGCTGACTTTTGATTGGTAATACTTTAAAAAATGTGTTTATTATTGTCAGCTCTTACGCAAAGGGGACCCCTAAACAATATTCTAACAGTAAAATGAGCACCAAACTTGAGGAAACGCTATTATCTCGCTCCACTTTGACAGGAGAGGCCCCTCAAATGTTGAAGTTTCAGGTAGGCTTCTCTACACGTCTTAAAATAAAGCTTGGGGCACCGGGTTTTGGGACATTGTAAAAGAAAAAGACGGATATGATTAATCCTCTAAACCTGCACTCTCTCCCCGTGTGTACATATGTACGCTCAGCACTTTATCTTTAATGGCTTCACTACACATCTTGAAATATCATCCGATAGCTTCACGGGTGGCGGCTGTACATTTCAATATTTTCTTCATGCTAACTAGACATGATGTTGCTGTAAAAATGTAATTGTAGCTAAGTATGGTTTGTGTTACAAGGTCAAGGTTCAAGGTCAAGGTTCAACTTTATTGTCCCCGCGGGGAAATTTGTCTTGGGCACAGTGCATCATTGCTTTCTTAACATACCCAAAAACAACAGAACAAAAACACAAGCACAGACACAAGCACAACCATACAACTAACATTTAAACATCAGAACATGGAGCTTGATAGACATAGGTGGCACTTTGATGGAGGCATAAAATCTACAGTATGGAGATAAAGATAAAGTACCAATGTGCATTGCACTAGAGCTCATGGATAAAGTGCTGTGTGCTAAAGTGCTTAGTTCTAAAGTGCTATGTGCTAAAGTGCTATGTGCTAAAAAAGTGCTAACCTATGTATTAAAATTCTATTGCACATTGTTGGTCAGCTTAATGGAGGCTGGAACAAATGATAATTGAAGGCGGTTAGATTTGCATAGTGGGACCCGGAGTCTTCTCCCTGATGGCAGGGTTCCATATTCAGGAAAGAGTGGGTGTTGTGAGTTGGAAATAATTTTCTTAGCTTTTTTCCTAACTGCCTGCTCATAGATGCTCTGTATAGGCTCATATTCTTTCCTCCCTACGATTTTCATTGCCGTTTTATGCAGTTTGCTTTTTAGCTTAACGGTTAGGTTGCCAAACCATGAGGTGATCCCGTATCTAATGATGCTCTCTACAATGGCACGGTAGAAAATCATCATGATATGGCTGCTTACGCCGTACAATCTTAATCTTCGCAAAAAATATAGCCTCTGTTGCAGTCTATTGCACAGTTTGTCAATATGTGTCTTCCAGTTACGTTGTTGTATGTGATATTTGCCATCTATGACATTACTTCATTAGCATTAAAGCTACAAATTGGGCTTAAAAAAACTACTTTTGAATTGTCTAAACTCCACACTTCTGCGGGACTTCCTGTGAATGTGTATAATATGTTATTGAGTGAGAAGTACTCACACAAGGAAGTGGTAGAGAAAGCACTTGAGTCCAGCCGGTCTCTCCAGGAAGTTGTAGACGTCCCCCTGCATGCTCGTCTTGACGTACGGCCGCTGGAAATCCTTCTGGTGGTGACGCAGCCAGCTGGAAGGCGGCAGAGGCGGCGGCGCCTGGCCGACGGACGGCTGACCGGGCACAATCTGCAGCGCCGGGTCGTTGGTCGCCGGGACGCCCGATCCATTATTCCCCGCCGCGGGGTCCGGTTCTAGTGAGACGGGAGAATAACGGCCTCCGACGGGAGCGGCGCCGGCCGGACAAGGGTCAGCGTCCGCCTCCTGGTCCAGGCTGAGGCTGGTGCTGGTGTAGCCGTTGGGGCCGCATCGTGCGAAGGGCCCCGCCAAGCTGCTGCCGTAGTCCCGCTGCAGGTGGCAGGTCATGTGGAAGGACCTCGCTCGTCGCTCCCCCATCAAACTTTCAACGTCCTCAAGCTGCCGGGTGAGAGCAGGTGGAGGTGGTGTTGGGGGTGGAGGCCTAGAGAGGCATGGCTAGCTTCCTGCTGCAGACGAGCGCTCTCTCTGCAGGACTGCGAGTGCATCCATGCCTGCAGTGAAGGAGTCACATGAGACCTGGAGATAGTGGCACTGGAAGAGGGTCTTGACCTCTTTGGGACAAGACCCTCTTCATTTTACACTGACCATGCAGACTGTAAACCACTCATATTATTAACTCAACTGCAGAGAGTGCCGGGTGACTCGTAGGGGTAAGATTTTTATTAGGGTGGAGGCTTTTATTCCAACACATGCATTTTCTAATAATACAACAAATTGGGTATATGAAGAGTTGGTGTGCAAAAAAAGATCTCTCCGATTTTTTGTTGTTGTTTTAACTTGTGATGATGCAACTTAACATTAAACACAGCAGACTTGGATCAACTATAAAACAAAAGTTATTAGTTTTTGCAGATGAACTTCATATTTGTCCACTACATACAACCTACAGAGGTGGGTAGTAACGCGCTACATTTACTCCGTTACATCTACTTGAGTAACTTTTGGGATAAATTGTACTTCTAAGAGTAGTTTTAATGCAACATACTTTTACTTTTACTTAAGTATATTTATAGAGAAGGAACGCTACTTTTACTCCGCTACTTTTATCTACATTCAGCTCGCTACTTTTATCTACATTCAGCTCGCTACTCGCTACTAATTTTTATCGATCTGTTAATGCACGCTTTGTTTGTTTTGGTCTGTCAGACAGACCTTCAAAGTGCCTGCCTTACTGGTGACGTTTCACTCCGTTCCACCAATCAGATGCAGTCACTGGTGACGTTGGACCAATCAAACAGAGCCAGGCGGTCACATGACCTGACTTAAACAAGTTGAAAAACTTATTGGGGTGTTACCATTTAGTGGTCAATTGTACGGAATATGTACTGTACTGTGCAATCTAATCATAAAAGTTCCAATCAATCAATCAAAAGTGTGAAGGAAAAAAGATACTTTTTTATTTCAACCGTACATCCCGTCAAAAGCCTAAAGACTGACCGCACATGAGGACGTTCCTGTCTTCACAATAAAAGTGCCGCTCCATCGCGCCTGCACTTTCAAAACAAGAGTCTCCGAAAGCCAGCGCAAACAAGCTAGCAAGCTACGGAGTTTGACGCCAATGTATTTCTTGTAAAGTGTATAAAAACGAATATGGAAGCTGGACAAATAAGATGCCAAAAACCAACCACTTTCATGTGGTATTAGACAGAAAGGAGGAACTTTTTTTCTCCTCCATTTGAAAACGTGGACGTTATCATCACTACTGTCTGATTACAATCAATGCAAGTCATCAGAATCAGGTAATGCACCAACTTATATTCTAGTCTTCATGAAAGAAAGGAATCTATATGTGTTAAACATGCATGTATATTCATTAAAACACCTTTAACATGTAAACAAAAACAGCAAAAATAAATACATATAAATTATATACTGTATATATCAATGTATATGTATGTATGTATATATATATATATATATATATATATATATATATATATATATATATATATATATATATATATATATATATATATATATATATATATACAGTATATATATATATATATATATATATATATATATATATATATATATATATATATATATATATATATATATATATATATGATATGAGTGTGTATGTTACTCATCAGTTACTCAGTACTTGAGTAGTTTTTTCACAACATACTTTTTACTTTTACTCAAGTAAATATTTGGGTGACTACTCCTTACTTTTACTTGAGTAATAAATCTCTAAAGTAACAGTACTCTTACTTGAGTACAATTTCTGGCTACTCTACCCACCTCTGACAACCTATGAAACTACTCCGCCCTTTCAAAAGACTTCCAATAAAAGTGCAAAAGGCGATTTACTTTGAAAAGTACCTGCACTTGTCACTGTCAAAAAACAAACACAATTGTGGCGAGTTGAGCAACAATCGTGTTCTCATGTTTAGTTTTTACTCAGTTTTTACTAATTGTTTTACTAATTGGTTTTTATCTAGTCTGCACTTTTACTGCGTTATTATTATTATTATTATTGGCTTTTATCTAGTCTGCACTTTGTCTGTATTATTACTATTATCATTATTATGGACTCCTCTTTGTCTTATTCTTTTTATTTTATTTTTTTAATGATGTTAGATCTGTGTTGTTGTTGTTGTTGTTGTTGTTGTTGTTGTGGACAAGTGTTGTAAATTAGCTTTGGCTACAAACACTATGATGCATACATTGGATAACTGTTTCAGATATATGTGTTTCTGTATCCGTCCCTATTTCAAATAAACCTTTATATATACTGTATATATATATATATATATATATATATATATATATATATATATATATATATATATATATATATATATATATATACAGTTAGGTCCATAAATATTTGGACATTGACACAATTTTCAGTATTCCAGCTCTGTACAACACCACAATGGATTTTAAATGAAACAATCAAGATGTGCTTTAAGTGCAGACTTTGAGCTTTAATTTGAGGGTATTTACATCCAGATCAGGTGAACGGTGTAGGAATTACAACACATTTTATATGTGTCTTCCACTTTTTAAGGGACCAAAAGTAATTGGACAATTGGCTACTCAGCTGTTCCATGGCCAGATGTGTGTTATTCCCTTGTTTTTTTCATTTACTTAATTTACAAAGAGCAGATAAAAGGCCTAGATGTCATTTCAAGTGTGGTATATTAGTTTGGAATCTGGGGAGGTCACCTCTCAATATGAAGTCCAAAGAGCTGTCCATATCAGTGAAGCAAGCCATCATTGGGCTGAAAAATCAAAACAAAGCCATCAGAGAGATAGCAAAAACATGAGGTGTGGCCTATTCAACTGTTTGGTACATTCTTAAAAAGAGAGAGCGCACTGCTAAGCTCAGCAACACCCAAAGACCTGGAAGACCACGGAAAACAAGTGTTTCCTTGTCAAGAAAAAGCCCTTCACAACAGTTGGCTAGATGAAGAAAACTCTCCAAGAGGTAGGTGTATCTGTGTCCAAGTCAACAATTAAGAGAAGACTTCACCAGAGGAAATACAGAGGCTTCATCACAAGGTGTAAACCATTGGTGAGCCTCAAAAACAGGAAGGCCAGATTAGAGTTTGCCAAGAAACATGTAAAAGAGCCTGCGCAGTTCTGGAACAACATCTTATGGACAGATGAGACAAAGATCAACTTGTACCAAAATTATGGAAAGAGAAGAGTATGGAGAAGGCAAGGAACTGCTCAAGATCCAAAGCATACCACCTCATCAGTGAAGCATGGTGGTGGTAGTGGAACTGGATCTCTTATATTTATTGATGATGTGACAGCTGACAAAAGCAGCAGAATGAATTCTGAAGTGTTTGGGGCAATATTATCTGCTCATATTCAGCCAAATGCTTCAAAACTCATTGGACGGCGCTTCACAATGCAGATGGACAATGACCCCAAGCATACTGCGAAAGCAACCAAATAGTTTTTAAGGCAAAGAAATGGAATGTTCTGCAATGGCCAAGTCAATCACCTGACCTGAATCCCATTGAGCATGAATTTCACTTGCTGAAGACAAAACTGAAGGGAAAATGCCCAAAGAACAAGCAGGAAGTGAAGACCGCTGCAACAGAGGCCTGGCAAAGCATCACCAGGGATCAAACCCAGCGTCTGGTGATGTCTATGTGTTCCACACTTCAGGCTGTCATTGACTGCAAAGGATTTGCAACAAAGTATTAAAAAGTGACAATTTGATTTATGATTATGTTAGTTTGTCCAATTACTTTTGGTCCCTTAAAAAGTGGAAGGCACATATAAAATGTGTTGTAATTTCTACACCGTTCACCTGATTTGGATGTAAATACCCTCAAATTAAAGCCCAGAGTGTACACTTAAAGCACATCTTGATTGTTTCATTTCAAATCCATTGTGGTGTTGTACAGAGCTGGAATACTGACAATTGTGTCAATGTCCAAATATTTATGGACCTAACTGTATATATATATATATATCGTACAGTAAGTGGGCTGGATGTCTCTGTGTACTATTTAGACAACTAATACCAACGCCGACTAAAGACAGAGATCAGACATAACAGTGGAGCACCAGTTAGTTACATTTGAATAGAACAATAACAACAACTGGAAAGTGTTTTTTCTTAGTAGTATAAACGTAAATATATCAAATCGGCTCTTGGAAAAAGTTTGATGAAGTTCACAAAGTGTTTGTTTCTGACCTTTTATTTCCACAAGAAAGACAGAGAGATCAGACATAAAAGAAAGTCACGAGTGAGTTAAACTAACCCCGACAAAATACTGGTGAGCAAACGATGCATTCATGTGCAATATCATTCTCTATTTAAAAGGGAACCGCATTTTTGGGGGAAATGTGTCTATCCGCCAGGCTCCATAGAGGGGTATGGCAAAGAATGACTTCGAGTGCAGTGTTGTATATATTCAAACACAGTGTTACTGTTCAAACTTTGTGTAATGTCACAGTGGGAAAAATATTTCTGCCCTTTTTTAATGAATACTTTGGCCTACTAAACTACTGTATTTGCATTAGACCTATAAATAAATGCTAAGTTCTAAGTGCAAAGAGTCATAGCATTGTTTGTATTACAAGCCCAAACTTCTGGAAACAATGGTCGGTGAATGTTTCTCTGTACTTTTTAAAGAACTACAAGTCACTAAGGAGTTCAAATGTGGGCAGCTCAATGTGTGGCTGACAGAAAAGACCCTTAAGATGATATCTGTATGTGTTGACTATGGCAGTAATTGGAGAAAGTGTAAGTTTAGTTGGAAAGAAAGGAGACAAAAAGTCCCTTCAATATGTTTTGTCAGAGATTGTGAGAATAGATCTACACCATCACCAGTGACATCTACAGCATCATTGTGAGCGAACTGTGGTGCTGAATTTCCCCCAGGGATCAATAAAGTACTTTCTATTCTATTCTATTCTATTCTATTCTATCATCAGCTATAGAGGCGTCGGTGACAAAGACCACATAGACTGCTAATTGTGAGAATAGATCTCCAGTATCATCAGGACCACATGAGAATAGATCTCCAGTATCATCAGGATCACATGAACTGCTAATTGTGAGAATAGATCTCCAGTATCATCAGGACCACATGGACTGCTGGGCTTGACTTTCTGCCTCTTTTCATAGACACTTTCCGTGCACATGATATGGCATTAAACCGCTGACAGTTGCGAGGACATTGTAGGTTGAACCAAACGCAGATATTAGAAACTATTACTGCAGAGAAAAAGCTTACCGTCAATCGTCCAAACGCCAATAGCAGGGGAAATCATAAATACATCCTCAGGTTCGGCGGACCAGGTGAAAGCAACGTCTACTACAATTATTTTAAAAGTTGCAGAGATAGCAAGTTACAAGCCAGACGTTGAATATTGGCGATAAATCCCAAAGTAAAGAGAAAGCGCACAAGTGTCAAGTCGGCGTCTGTCTGCGGGACTTTGAAGTGCATCGCTGATTGTACATGGTGAGTTCAATGCCACTCGATATTTTTACTTTCAACAGCGCTGCTCGTGTTTTGGCTTGGTGTACCCGCGCAACAATTCTAGTGTGTCGCTTACCACTTTTCATATTTGTTTATCAAATGTCACTTTTAGTCATTTTGTGCTTCAGTTATCTAATCATTTAGTTAGTATTTGTCGATGGTACATTTTACGACGGTAAGCGAACGCCCCGCTTAAGAGCCAGAAGGCAGCAGCTGTGAAGTTCGTGTGCTCACAGATGACAAATACAAGCCATTTTTTAAATATTTTGTATAAATATTACAAAGTGTTAGCCTGCTTCTTCGCGTAGAATAGGACTGTGTGGTAACTATGTACTAGCCAGTAGGGGTGCTAACTTCACACCGATGAGCTTGTTGCCAACCACCGATTATTTTGGTCTTTCGTCGGCTTCCGTACTAAGAAGATGGCGTCCAAGTCTAGCAAGATTCTTCTGTCCTTTGGCAGAATAAACATCGCCGGCTTTGGACTGCAAGGTTTGGCACGCAGGGTGACATATGTCACATTCTCACCTGTAAACCCCCCTGCAAATACAAGTGAGTATGATACACATGGCCGAATGCTTTAATGGAAGCATCACGCTAAGCTAAGCTAACGTGGCTAGCTGCTGTCGTGCTAACGAGGTCACTCCTGTTGCTTCTTTATTATATATATGTATATAAATATAACCTTTTCAAATTATATAACTGTGTAGTATAAACGATACTTGGCTGGTTTGGGTGGCATAACAATTGAAGTTGTATCAGAATCATATTGCTTTTTCATCGGCGCATGTTGATGACGTCGGCAAGGTGGCATCATTAACCATAGAGCTGTTATAAGTAGACGCAGCATTGGCTGCTGTGACGCGAGAAATTGGGCCGCCATCTTGAAGTGGTGATGAGGAGCCAGCGAGCAGCCTAAACTGACAGTTGACAGGTAGAAAACAAAGATGCTAAACTGACAGTTGACAGGTAGAAAACAAAGATGCTAAACTGACAGTTGACAGGTAGAAAACAAAGATGCTAAACTGACAATTGACAGGTAGAAAACAAAGATGCTGAACTGACAGTTGACAGGTAGAAAACAAAGATGCTAAACTGCCAGTTGACAGGTAGAAAACAAAGATGCTAAACTGACAGTTGACAGGTAGAAACAAAGATGCTAAACTCACAGGTAGAAAACAAAGATGCTAAACTGACAGTTGACAGGTAGAAAACAAAGATGGTGTTCAGCGTTTTCCTACTCAAATGAGCGGACTGTTGAAAATAGGAATTGGGGGATTACTTTTCACAAGTAAGATTTAACATTAACGTACTATTGGTTGTATTTTGTGAAAAGAATATTAGCACAGAGTTGAGAAGGAGCAACGATCTTCAATTGTATTGAAATTGTAGCCACTAGCAAAAGTGGTGTGGCATCATGCCTTCAGTGTGCATATTGTATATAGTTCTCTGCAAACCTAGGAAATGTTCTATTTTGTCTTCATTATTTTGTCAGAATGTACCAGAATGCTTCATTTGTATGTGAAAATCACAAAGAAATCTTCTGGGGGAGGATGACCCCCCTACAGGGGTTTGCTTTACAAACTTTCAGCCCCACCTAAAACAAAATTCACCAGCCGCAACTGATTATGATGCATTCTCATTTTAAGCAAAGTATAAGACAATACTTTAACAGTATATTTGTAACCAGGAATAAGTCTTCAAGTAACAATATTCAAATACTAACATTGATGGGTAAAACAGAATTTGCTTTTATTCTGAATCTAGTGAAACAGATTGGTGGTTTTAGCTGATATAAAGACTTTCAGTTGTTTACATATGTTTATGTTGACACTTTTATCCAAAGCGACATACATCAAAAATACATATAAAACAATGACTGTAAACATGATCATTTAAGAGAAGAATGTAATAGAAAATATCAATACAAAGTGTCAAGACAGAATAAACTCTCTGCTGCTGCAGCAACAGAGATACAGTCTATAAGATGTATAGATATCTAATGTATTCATACATTGTTTATGTAGCATGTATATATAACCTCATCATATTGTTCCTTCAACTTAAAAATAGCTGACCCTTCTCTGAGATTATATTCCCAGTTTTGATCTGGTCACTTATAGCATATAAGAATATTATAAATAAATAAATGATAAATGGGTTGTACTTGTATAGCGCTTTTCTACCTTCAAGGTACTCAAAGCGCTTTGACACTACTTCCACATTTACCCATTCACACACACATTCACACACTGATGGAGGGAGCTGCCATGCAAGGCGCTAACCAGCACCCATCAGGAGCAAGGGTGAAGTGTCTTGCTCAGGACACAACGGACATGACGAGGTTGGTACTCAGTGGCCTAGTGGACCGACTCAGTGGCTTAGTGGTTAGAGTGTCCGCCCTGAGATCGGTAGGTTGTGGGTTCAAACCCCGGCCGAGTCATACCAAAGACTATAAAAATGGGAGCCATTACCTCCCTGCTTGTCACTCAGCATCAAGGGTTGGAATTGGGGGTTACATCACCAAAAATTATTCCCGGGCGCGGCCACCGCTGCTGCCCACTGCTCCCCTCACCTCCCAGGGGGTGATCAAGGGTGATGGGTCAAATGCAGAGAATAATTTCGCCACACCTAGTGTGTGTGTGTGACAATCATTGGTACTTTAACTTTAACTTTAACTTTAACCAGGGACCCTCGGGTCGCGCACGGCCATTCTTCCACTGCGCCACGCCGTCCCATTATATTACTGTTAAGCAAACTATGAATAATAAAACATGTGTCCTTTATCATAGCTACACGTATGACAAAAAGGGGGTGAAAATCAGTGGTATTCAGTGAGGTAAGATGAATGAAATGCGCTGACAGTTCATTGCTCCTGCCAAATTAATTGCACTGAGTGGAGTGGATCACCACTCCAAGATGGCGGCCCCACGTCTCGTCAGCACCAGTAGGCAGTAGCGCTCCATGCTGCGTACCCTTAGAACATGTCTATGATCATAACAATTGAAGTTGTATCAGAATCATATCGCTTTTTCATCGGCACATGTTGATGACGTCAGCAAGGAGGCATCATTCACTTTCTTTATTTCCTTTCTTTCTTTAGTTGATTTGGAACATGAACACACTTACAGCATAATACATCACATAATTTCTTATCATTTCTCTTTACATCCTGTCCAAAAAGGAGTAGGAAGAAGCAAAGCTTATTTAATCATACGTTCATTTACTGACTTCTTTTTGTAGCACAATCACATCATTGAATGATTAATACAGCAGTTTTTGTAATAGATCATGAAGTCAGTCATAATAAACATACTGAGATGAAAAATATCCCATTTTCAATAAGGTTTTAGGTATTTCTCATAATTCTTCTTCTGTGTACTTTGTAAGCACTATTAATTTGAACAACCTCTTAAACTGGATCATATCAGTACAATGTTTAACTTCTTCCATTCCATAGTTTAATTCCACATACTGATATACTAAAGGTTTTAAGTGTTGTACGAGCATACAGATGTTTTAAATTAGATTTTCCTCCAAGATTATATATCTCCTCTTTAGTGGAGAAGAATTGTTGTACATTCTTGGGTAGCAGGTTATAGTTTGCTTTGTACTTCATTTTAGATGTTTGCAATTTTACCAAATCATTGAACATTAATATCTTTGACTCAATAAATAAAGTGTTTGTATGTTCTCTATATCCAACATTATGTATTATTCTAATTGATCTTTTTTGTAACACAGTTAGTGAATGAAGCGCACATTTGTAGTTATTTCCCTTATTTCTACACAATAACTCAGATATGTTAGACAATATGAAGTCATTTTTGGCCTAGGACGTATTCTGCTTTGTTCATTATTGAAATGTTTCTTGCCACCTTATTTTGTATATGAGATTTCCAGTTCATTTGATCATCTAATAATACTCCCAGAAATCTGGTTTCTTTTACCCTTTCAATATCTACTCCATCTATTGGTATTAGTGTATGATGCTCTTTTCTACTGTTACCAGATAGCATTATTTTAGTTTTACTGAGATTCAAGG
This sequence comes from Nerophis lumbriciformis, assembly GCF_033978685.3. NCBI lineage: Eukaryota > Metazoa > Chordata > Actinopteri > Syngnathiformes > Syngnathidae > Nerophis > Nerophis lumbriciformis. Next base: position 54,563,874 of record NC_084557.2, read on the forward strand.
ATAGTCTGCTTTTGTCAAACCATCTTTTTAATTTGTTCATTTCTTCTGTTATTATTTGTATTAGCTTCTGTGTGTTTTCTCCTGAACAGAAAGCAGTTGTGTCGTCTGCAAATAAAACTAACTTTAAGTCCTTTGTAACTTTACAAATGTCGTTTATACAAAGATTAAACAATCTTGGTCCCAGTATTGATCCCTGGGGTACACCACAAGATATATCTAGCTGTATTGACATATTTTCACCTATCTTCACATATTGCTTCACACTCATTAACTTTGAGTTCTATTATAGTGCACTACTGTAATCACAATCTGCAATCTTTTGAAAGCTTTATCTATATGGTGCTACAGCTGTGCTACAATGATGTTCTTTTCTTAGAGTTTCCAGAGGGAGGCAATAACCCAAAATTTCTGAGAAAAAACAGAAAACCTGTAAGTACTTCCATGAACATGTCTTGTTGTATTATGAAGTAAGACATTGCCATTGTTCATGTGTGTGTGGGCCTGCCAGGAAGGACCACCCAGAACAGAGAAGATGTCAGTGGATCAGGACTGGACTAATGTCTATCCAGCAGCCACCTCCTTCAGAGCGTGTTCTGTCCCCCTACCTGTGAGGATGGGTTACCCGGTGAAAAGAGGTGTTTCCCTGGGAAAGAAAGGCAATCTGGAGCTGATCAAGGTCAGACATTGTTCTTGTCATTAATCATCACTTCATTGTCTCAGTGTCTACATGATCCCATGACGCCTTGCTCTTGCTGCTCTGACTTTGTCCTGGATTATTGAAACGTTATGTCTTGCGGCATATGTTTTTAGTAACTTTTTAACATTCTTAGCTCCCACAAATGTACAAATAAGAAAACCCTTGTGAAGGTAATTGGCAGGTTCTTGTTGCAAATATTAGACATTGAAACATCAGCTCCATCAAATGTTCTGGCCTCATACATAGTGGGCATCCTCTGTATACAGAACACGGTTGTATAAAAGCAAAAGGGGAAGACAGAAGTGCGTTTAACAAGCCGCATGCAACGTCAGCATCATAGCTAACAGCGCTGCAGCTACAATTGGTATTTATGGGCACTAAAACATACTTTTGTTGCATTCCGGAAGAAAGAAATTATAATGTTATTTATCTTTGGTACCTATATTAAAAAATAATGAATTACCTATATGTAGACATGTCCCCATTTTGGTCATGGGATGCAATGGAAGGCTGATGTTTGCCTTTTTTAACTGATTGGCGATCAGCTAATGAGCTGCTGAGCCTAGTCCATCTTTACCGTAGCTGTGCCCCAGTGTTTACGTGGCTAAAGACTGTACTCGCTAAGGTGGACACAATTACGTACCTGCCAACTACTCCGGTTTTCCCGTAATTAGTACGGTTTTCATCAACCTATTCCGGGTTACGGTTGCAGTGATAAAAAATACGGTTTTTCATTAATTAAATTTGTATTTATTTTTTTAAAGTTTTATTCACGAAATCACGTAACAACAATCACAATCGACACTGCTTCCCGTAACTTCCTATCGAGCCATTCCGAATGCCATGCGGGAGGCTATTTATAGCACCGCTGCCAAGCACGAGGCACCAGTTGCCATTGTTTCCAAACGAGCGAACGATCATGGAATCAGCCGGAGAAAAATCGCAAACGAGTCTTAAACCGAAAAGAAAACTGCAGTCATTCCGTGAAGAATATTCAAAAGCCTATCCGGGAATAATTATCCGTTCCAAAAAGGGTGAAAACTACGCGAATTGCACCTTGTGCAGACAAGATTTTTCGATCGGACACGGAGGAATTAGCGATGTAAAAGACCACGTTGGGACAAAAAAACACAAGTCTAATGCCGTTGCTAAATTTGGATTTTAGCCACAAAAAGGTAATGACACCAATGTTATCTATTGGAATTGTTTAGTACTGTTATACTGTTAAAAGTGTTTATACTATTTATGCTTTCAAGTCCAAGTTGAAGAAATCTTGTTAAATGTTGACAGCATAACTACCAAAATACAGAAGTATGTCCTTAATATTTTTGCAGTGCTATTTCTGTTGAAAAGTTCAAATGATTACATTAGAGATGTGATGTGCCACTTTTCAAGTGTCTGATGGCTTAAATTCATTTTCATTCATTTTTCATATTTTGAATTCTTTTGAAAGGCTTACAAAAAAACTACATTTGAATTGTAATTCCATGCTATTGACAGGACTATTAATTTTAATGAAGTTAGCTTACCATGTTTACAGTATGATCATTGTGATAGAAATGTGAATTTTAGGCACAGAATATATTTTACAATTGAACAAGGCAGTAGATTATACAAGCTTGGACAGAAAGTTAATAATGACACCAATTTTTTTTTAATGGAATTGTTTAGTACTGTTTTACCATTTGTTTACTGTAAAAAGTGTTTATACTTTCAATTAACAAATGGAAGTCTTGTGAAAGGTTGACAGGATAACTGGCATTAACTGTCAAAATAATTTCAAACTATTGAAGTTATCTTACAGAATAAACATGTCAATCAACCCATATGATTTTTGCTGTAATATTTTTGTTTTGAAAAGTCACTGTGACTGATAGAAAAGTGATGGTTTTAGCAACATTTTAACCTGTCTGAATGCAATCAATCATTTTGCGTCGGGGGGCCTGAACCCCCCACCAGGACTTTGTCCTGGACCTACCGGGGCCTGCGGCCCCTGGACCCTGGCTACTAGGTTTTTCTGATTTCAAAAGTTGGCAGGTATGCAATTACATGTTCTAGTATATTCCTTGTTACACACATGCAGGAGTTGCATCAATTCCAAGGGGATACATGTCTTACCAGAACACTGGCTCAAATTTGGGAACAAGCTGCAGCAAATGAATCATTTATCCACACGAAGATGCTAATTCTCACCACCATGGCGGAAAATAAACTGTTTCTTCAAAGTTACGTCATCACTGGAGGACTAGAGGAAAATGAATGACTAAGCATGCTGCTACACACACACACACACACACACCGAGTAGGACGACACAAGAAGCTAACCGCTAAAGCGTTAATGTAAAGTAGAAGTGAGCCATCCAGATGTCGATACTATCCATACTCAGTATGTACATGATAATGAAGTGATTGGATCAATATTTAGTTCAATATTTTCTCTTTTTACCAAATATTTTTTGGCGTGTTGTTTACGAGCTGCGGGAGTAAGTCTCTGGATGCAGGAAGACTTTAAGGGCAAAACACAAATGATTTGAATGAGAGCCAATAGTTTTGCTTTTGTTTAGTTTTTGTGCAATAGCCACTTTATTTTGTTAAAAATAAATTGTGTATAGCATTCAATACCACAAATTAATACCAATCATCCATCCATCCATCTTCTTCCGCTTATCCGAGGTCGGGTCGCGGGGGCAGCAGCCTAAGCAGGGAAGCCCAGACTTCCCTCTCCCCAGCCACTTGGTCCAGTTCCTCCCGGGGGATCCCGAGGCGTTCCCAGGCCAGCCGGGAGACATAGTCTTCCCAGCGTGTCCTGGGTCTTCCCCGTGGCCTCCTACCGGTCGGACGTGCCCTAAACACCTCCCGAGGGAGGCGATCGGGTGGCATCCTGACCAGATGCCCGAACCACCTCATCTGGCTCCTCTCCATGTGGAGGAGCAGCGGCTTTACTTTGAGCTCCTCCCGGATGACAGAGCTTCTCACCCTATCTCTAAGGGAGAGCCCTGCCATCCGGCGGAGGAAACTCATTTGGGCCGCTTGTACCCGTGATCTTGTCCTTTCGGTCATAACCCAAAGCTCATGACCATAGGTGAGGATGGGAACGTAGATCGACCGGTAAATTGAGAGCTTTGCCTTCCGGCTCAGCTCCTTCTTCACCACAACGGATCGATACAGCGTCCGCATTACTGAAGATGCCGCACCGATCCGCCTGTCGATCTCACCATCCACTCTTCCCTCACTCGTGAACAAATTAATACATAATGTGATTTACAACTATACTTGCACATTCTAAATGTAATAATATAAGCTTTATAAAAGTGTATTATTGCGTTTACTTTAGTTACTTGCTATTAAACATTTTCTCTTCTGCAAAAGCATCTGATCAGAACAGATCAGAGACCGACAAACTATATGTATTAGTATGTATTGGTAATGTAGAGGAATACGTGCTATATTCTCTTTGTGTGAAGTTTTTTTTTTAGTAAACCTTAAAAAAGGAACATTGCATGTTTACTTGCCAGTCTGCAACAGAGCAGTGTTGTTACACAATCAGAATTATATTGACATAACACTACCATTGAACCCATTCCAAGTTGATTAATTGTTCAACCGTTAAGCATGTGAAATGTGTGTTATCTCTCCTTTAAATGTTTTTGTAGGTTCCAAACTTTCTACACTTGACACCCATAGCCATCAGGAAACATTGTGAAGCCCTCAAACGTAAGTCCTTTCCTTGTACCGTATTTTCCGCACCATAAGGTGCCCTGGGTTATAAGCCGCGCCTTCAATGAACGGCATATTTCAAAACTTTGTCCACCTATAAGCCGCCCCGTGTTGTAAGCCGCATCTAACTGCGCTAAAGGAATGCCAAAAACCAGTCAGATAGGTCAGTCAAACTTTAATAATATATTAAAACCAGCGTGATGTGGGCGCGCATGGAATCGTATATCAACATGGACGGAGCTGCGTGAAAAAAGCCACCCGGCCTCTTCGCGTAAACTTAAACTTACCTTAACCACTCGCTCATCTTTTCTTCATCCATCCCTTCGAGTTAGCTTTTATGATGACGCCGGCTGGTAAGGTCTCTTTTGGCAAGGTCTTCCTTTTGAATATCACCATGGGTGGAAGTTTCTGGCCATTAGCATGGCAAGCTAGAACCACAGTGAAGGATGACTTCTCATTCCCTGTGGTGCGAATATTCACCGTACGTGCTCCCGTTGTATCCACAGTGCGGTTCACAGGAATATCAGTTGCTGTGAAATAGTAATCCGTGTGCGGATGGAGAGATTGCGTCTTTTCATGAACCGGATCCCTGTCGCTTAGTAGGAGCCATTTTGTGGTCTTTACAGATGTAAACACACAAAGGAAATGAAACGTACGGTAATATCCGCGCGCTTTTTCTTCTTCTACGCGGGCGGGTGGTTGCTTACAGTAGAAGAAGAAGCGCTTCCTGTTCTATGGGGGCGGGTGCTTACCTTGGCGGTTGCTTGCGTAGAAGAAGAAGCGCTTCCTGTTCTACCGGGAAAAAAGATGGCGGCTGTTTACCGAAGTTGCGAGACCGAAACTTTATGAAAATGAATCTTAATATTAATCCATATATAAAGCGCACTGTCAGCTTTTGAGAAAATTTGTGGTTTTTAGGTGCGCCTTATAGTGCGGAAAATACGGTACTCACTTTTTAGGGATAAAACTAAGTTACTTCTTTAAAATATGTAATGAATATATATTTTATTTCACTTTAACCTTTTATTGCTTCAATTCTAAGAAATGTATAAAAAAGTATGTCCCAATGTGTTGTTGTTTAGCTTTCTGCAACGAATGGCCGTCATCCTTGGACACGGACGCCAAATGTGACCAGCACTTTCCTGTCAAAGTGGAGACCAGCGACTACGTCTCTGCGGGTCTCTCTCTGCGAAACCCCGCCGCCCGTGTCCTTCATCTTCGAGTGAGTTTTTTTTTTTTTTGGTGACCTCAATGCTGGCATCCTCTCCTGCGGACTTCTGATGCAAAGAAAAATGCACAGAGTGGGATTACAGATTTATGGGTAAGAAATAATCACCAGCTGATGTGGTTTATCTGATTATCTGGAGATGACTTATTGTCCTCTAGCCAAGCACACCTGCTAGTTTAAGATCATCATTATATTTGATCACGCTGTTGCTTATATTTGGACACCTCATTACCAAAATATGACAAAGAGCGCTCATCAGTGTGCTATTGGATAGAAGATTGTGCAAGTGTGCCTATTGTTGTGGCCGGTGAGAGTACAATATTGTGCTATAAAAGATATTTTACACTTAGTTTTAAGTGTTTGCACACCCTCCAAATATCATTTTTAAATGCTGATAAATAAGTAAAATTGCATGTTTTTTTTTAATTAGCTGTTTTCTTTCCATTCTATTTTATATTTCAGCACCTCATTAACACTTGAAACAGAATATTTCAGAATGTCATTTCCTACCAGGGCAAGTTAAATTGGGCCTTTTTGTTTTTTTACCTTTTTAATCACTGACCATCTGTTCCGGCGACACTTTCCCCCGTTAGATTATATCAGCAAGGTAGGAATTACTGTGACATTAATCCCACTGGATTAGGCAGAAAAATAATCTAACAGATTGTGAACAAATAGGCCCTAAAATAAACAAGCATGTTTATGCAGTTTATTTATCTTTTGTTAATTAAAGAAAATACACAATGGAAGTTTTGATCTCACCATAGCAGCAGTGCACAAAAAAGGCAGAATTTTCACTTTTTTGACTCATTACAAGCCTTTAGCTTCCCTGGACAAACTGCAAAATGTTGCTGATGTCTAATCTGCCGCAGCCAAGGCTTAAAGGTTATGTTTGGGTCACAGCAGTACCAAGTATAGGAGTTAAACAAGAGTGATGCACATCCGCCTATCTGCAGTCTGAAGACCTGACTGTTCGACTTAAGCATCACCACCAGGGGGAGCCATTGCAACTTGATTTAACCCTTTGATGCATAACATATGCACACCCCTTTTAATGCACAACATGGGTCAAAAATGACCCGCATCAATTTCCCATGTTATTTCATGCTGCCTGAGTGTTTCTTTGCTGTATCTTTTGAAATCAATGTATTTTATAATTTAATAATTCAAGTATTCTTTAAAAATCTTGTTTTTGATTACCACAAATCATTATTTATATTTTTCTTACCATACCTTATGAACAAAAGTATTTTTTGTAATACTACATCAAGTTTACACACATGGGTCAAAAATGACCCATTATCCAAGTGCGATTTAAAAATGGATGAAGGCATATTACAATAATATTTTACTTCAAATACTTATTTTAGATGTGATTCGGGCCAAACAATCATACATTTATTATTTGAAACCTGTTTATTTGTCATTTTGGCAAACATCTGGCAGTAACAAAAATACATTTGTGAATTAGACCAACGTAAAATAAAATTGTCAATTCAGTTCTTATGATTCTTTTATTCTTTATTAGTTAGTAATCAGATTCCTCACATGTAGCACACATTACCACTGTGCGTTTGTGCTCCTTGCACACAGGCTTCTTGCACTGCGAACACCAGCTGCTGACTTTTCTGTCTTTGGCAGATGGGCAGATCGCACACCTCTTCCTCTTCGCCGCACCCTTCTGTCTAATGTCCTCTTCTGGTTGGGTGGTGACTATGGTGTGTTTTTCTATCCCGCATCTTCCCATTGCCTCTATGATATGCTTTTGGAGTGTGGGTATGCCCTCCATGCGCCTCTTCATATGTGGCATGACCAGCTCTTTGCCCAGCTCCTTGATGAATAGTCGGCGTGCATTGGAGACACCACCCATGTAACCAGGGTGTTCTGCAGTGAAGTTGGTGTGGTTTTGAGGGTGGCAATATCCAGCATATTGTACCAGAGCACCATGGGCCACCTCCGTGTTCTCCGCTTGCATGTGTAGGTGCCAACCATTGGATCTGTTGTGTCCACTCCTCCTTTTGTTCTTTTGTAGTACAGTATCACTTCTGGTTTCTTCTTCTGACTGTCATCCACTGCTTTGTCATCATGCATTGTGCTCAGAAGGAATTAATTCCTCTTTCTTGACACTTCTCCACGTTTTCCCTTTAGCTGCGGCTGCTCTTCGTCCCTCTAAGTTGGTGCATTTTAGAACCTCCTCAATGATGTTGTCACTGATTAACATATCCCATGCATCTTTCGGTGAAACAACTCTTGATCCAGGTGTAGGTCCTGGGTAGCTTCTGAGCCTCAGAATGTTACGGCTTCTTGTTCTGCTGGAAGTGGGGGGATCCTCATTCCAGTAAGACCCCTTTTTACTCAGTCTATTGGACTGGGTCTGTGCTTCCTCTTCTGAGGATTCATCATCAGATGAGTCACCTATGTTTATGTCTTCTTCATCTAGGAGAGCTGGATTTGAAGACACACCCACATCTTCAGCTTGATCCTAGGGCCAGGGGCGCCGCTAGGGATTTTGGGCCCCATGAAAAGAATCTTTACAGGGCCCCCAACACAGTGTCATTATTTTTTCTGTATTATAATTTCATCATCATTAGGGGCCTCTCTGGGCCCCCCTCCATCATGGGCCCCTAGAATCTGTCTCCTTTACCCCCCCCTTTTCGGCGCCCCTGCCTGGGGCACATAGTCAGGGTCATCATAACCCCCCCCAGAAGGTTTCTCATAGTCATTCACATCGACGTCCCACTGGGGTGAGTTTTTCCTTGCCCTTATGTGGGCTTTGTACCGAGGATGTCGTTGTGGCTTGTGCAGCCCTTTGAGACACTTGTGATTTAGGGCTATATAAATAAACATTGATTGATTGATTGATCATCCTCAGATATTTCAGACTCCGAATCATTTCCAATCGCCTCCTCATCTGGTTCTTCATCCAGCATCCTTAGAACCATCTCAGCTGTAAATCTTTTAGCCATACTCTGGATAAAGCAAATCAAACGTACCATACTGTAAAATGCACATCAATCTAAATTTCTATCTTGAGTTTTATGTTGGTGACCCAGCTATAAGATTAGTTTAGCTAACAAGAATATGTCAACAGTTAGCTAATAGTATTGCAAATATTTCCCTTTCTGACAAGTGACGCACTAAATTATGCCAACCCTTTCACAAGGCATCAAATATTTTCTTAGGTAGAACAATTGTAAAAGAACTTACTTACTTATCAGATGTTCAAAGGTGTTGAGTAGAAAAATGTGTCAGGTGAGTAGTTGTCCACACCAAATACATTCCTAATTGCAAACATGCTCAAATTCAAAAGGTTCCTACCAAATGTCACAGTGAATGCAGGTGGGTCATTTCTGACCCATGTGTGTGAAGTTGATGTATGAATACAAAAGCTGTGCTTGTTCATAGAGTAAGAAAGGAAACATAAAAAGTATGATTTTAGCTGAACAAAAACATGATATTTACTGAATATATGTGATAGTAAACGATAAAATACATTTATTTGAAATATATAGCAAAGCAACGCTCAGGCTAACATGAAATAACATAGAAAATACATGTGGGTCATTTTTGACCCATGTTGTGTATTGGAAGGGTAGTAATACAAAAGTCATTTTTATTCAAAAATTATGAAGAGAAAGAATAAAATAACAATGTTTAATGACCAAAAACAAGTTAATTGGGGAATACCTGGAATACTGAAAGATTACATTCAATTATTGCAAAGAAACAGATAATAAAAACTTGGTTGGGTCACATTTGACCCATGTTATGCATCAAAGGGTTAAGCCATTTGTGGAACATTTGTTTGACTACTAAAAGTTACACAATCCAACATCAAACTGTGTTGTTTTGTTTTTCTTCTGTCTCAGGTCAAGCTGTCCGCCCTCAACCTGGATGAGCATGCTAGGAAGAAGATGATCAAACTGGTAGGAGAGAGATACTGCAAAGAAACCGACGTCCTCACCATCACAACCGAAAGGTGAACACTCCCGTTAGAAGTCATTTTTAGCCCGATAAACTGTATTTCAACTTAAAGAAAGGTACATCTTTCTGTCCAATAGCTGCCCACTGAGACAGCAGAATTATGACTACGCCATGTACCTGCTCACCGTACTTTACCACGAGTCTTGGGTGAGTGCAAACAGGTTGATGTAGCAGCAAATGCATTTTACTACGTTTGGTCGTCATGATTAGCCAATATTACACAAGTTCAAAATATTATGTTATGTTATCAGCAAGTTAATTGTTTTTACAACATTACCATTTTTAGATTTTTCATATAATTATAATTGATCAATCCACTACATTTATTGCTTAACAGTTGTTTATATAAGTAAATTTGACTAATGACAACTCTAATGGCACAGGCTTGTATTATAGTTACCTCTGCCAAGGAGATTTCATATATTGATTCCATTTATTTGTTTTTTTAATTGTAATTTTTTATTTTATCGATTTAATTTACCATTTTTATTGATTTATATTAAAAAAAAATATTTTTATAGGTTTTATTTTTAGTATTTACATAGCAATGTTTTATATTTGTTATTCAAAGTAATTACACTTTTTAAAAAAAAATATTTTTATTATTTTGAAACCAATCTTTCTTGACATAATTTTACAACTAATAAAATAAATACAAATCCAGGAGGTAGGATTCGGTGCTAATCAACATTTATAGTGTTCGGGGTTGGATATGTATAATAGTCGATTAATGGATTGATTGCTGTAAATGCTGCTAATTTTGTGGATTTTTTTCTCCCTTCCTAAGTCAGTACACAAGTTTAATTGTAATATTTTTCACCCATTGACCATCAGGTTAATTTAGACAATTATCCATTCACTTAGTGCAGGGGTGTCCAGACTTTTTCTACTGAGTAGTGAATAATAAAAATACAAAAGATGCAATGGGAATTTTGATATTTTTATACATGTAAAAACGCCAAAAATGTGTACATGTATTCTAAGAAAAATGTGCAAACTTGATAGCACACGCAAAGCTGATCCACTAAATGTGTGCAAAGTGGATTGCGTCAGTTAAGTGAGCAGAATAAGGCGTGCAATCCAGTTAACGTCTCATGTCTTCATTAATATGAAAAATATATGCTCAGCAAAACATCCACGATATTGGGAGGAGAAGAAGCAAATATAATTATGTGATTTATCAACACTCATCACCGTTTTGTGTGCACTTTTTAGTGTTTTATTTAGCACGTGTCAGAAGAAGGTGCAAAGTGACATTTCCACACACAGAGGAGAATCCTCTGTCCTACGTGTGTGTCAGAAATAAAACATGTCTATTCAGCAACATCATTTTATAATTTATCGCTGCTATGTGACTTAAGGGGCTGATTACAAATAATTCAGTTGATGTTTTGGTGTCCTTTAGTATTTTTTTTAATGACGTCCATTTTTTTTCGACATAGAATATAATATATAATATTAAAATACTTCTTAAAAAATCAACCTTTTAAGTATCCATTTTAAAAAGTGGTTTCAATGTAAAAGCACCGCATGGCTGCTTCTAATATGCCCATAAAAAGTAGTAGATGACTCCTGCTTGTTTGAAGTCCGAGCATAACGCCGCATGCTGACATGAATGTGCAGTAAATAAGTAGTGATGTTCTCTATAGTACACGCACTATCCTCATTTAAATAAGGCAGTCTGCACCACTTTACAATTGCACACGCCATTTTATAGCTTGCAAACGCCGTTTACCGCATGGTATTTGGATATTAGTAAATCAGGCCCTTATTGTCCGCTTTGTGTTAGTAATTAGTATCAACATTTTCTCACTTTTGCTCTTTTTTATTCATTGTTTTTATTTTCCCAAAGTGCCACCGGCCAATAAGAAATGACTTGGTGTGCAACATTACAAGGCTGCAGAGGTGGGTAGAGTAGCCAGAAATTGTACTCAAGTAAGAGTACTGTTACTTTAGAGATTTATTACTCAAGTAAAAGTAAGGAGTAGTCACCCAAATATTTACTTGAGTAAAAGTAAAAAGTATGTTGTGAAAAAACTACTCAAGTACTGAGTAACTGATGAGTAACATACACACACATATCATATATATATATATATATATATATATATATACATTGATATATACAGTATATCATTTATATTTATTTATTTTGCCGTTTTTGTTTACATGTTAAAGGTGTTTTAATGAATATACATGCATGTTTAACACATATAGATTCCTTTCTTTCATGAAGGCAAGAATATAAGTTGGTGTATTACCTGATTGTGATGACTTGCATTGATTGTAATCAGACAGTAGTGATGATAACGTCCACGTTTTCAAATGCAGGAGAAAAAAAGTTCCTCCTTTCTGTCTAATACCACATGAAAGTGGTTGGTTTTTGGTATCTTATTTGTCCAGCTTCCATATTCGTTTTCACACACTTTACAAGAAATACATTGGCGGCAAACTCCGTAGCTTGCTAGCTTGTTTGCGCTGGCTTTCGGAGACTCTTATTTTGAAAGCGCAGGTGTGATGGAGCGGCACTTTTATTGTGAAGACAGGAACTGTGCAGTCAGTCTTTAGGCTTTTGACGGGATGTACGGTTGAAATAAAAAAGTGTCTTTTTTCCTTCACACTTTTGATTGATTGATTGAAACTTGTATTAGTAGATTGCACAGTACAGTACATATTCCGTATGATTGACCACTAAATGGTAACACCCCAATAAGTTTTTCAACTTGTTTAAGTCAGGTCATGTGACCGCCTGGCTCTGTTTGATTGGTCCAACGTCACCAGTGACTGCATCTGATTGGTGGAACGGAGTCATACGTCACTAGTGACTGCATTTTATTGGTGGAACGGAGTGAAACGTCACCAGTAAGGCAGGCACTATGAAGGTCTGTCTGACAGACCAAAACAAACAAAGCGTGCATTAACAGATTGATAAAAATCAGTAGCGAGTAGCGAGCTGAATGTAGATAAAAGTAGCGGAGTAAAAGTAGCGTTTCTTCTCTATAAATATACTCAAGTAAAAGTAAAGTAAGTTGCATTAAAACTACTCTTAGAAGTACAATTTATCCCAAAAGTTACTCAAGTAGATGTAACGGAGTAAATGTAGCGCGTTACTACCCAACTCTGCAAGGCTGTAGTCTTTAACTTCCCCTCGCACTTTAAAGCTGCGAGCACGGTGTTTGGTGTCCCGCTGCTATCAGGTGTTGACCCTGATACTGGGCTCTAAGAGAAGTGGACTTGGTCTGCCATGCTTCCTGTCTTCCCCACCACAGGAAGTAGAAGACAGCCATGTGCTGACCTTTAGACCAACAATGGCAGGCACAGTCCTCTGTGATGTTTTTGTAACGCTAGTCCACAAAGACGGGTTGTTGGATGTGATTTTACACCTTAAAGGTCCAAGAAGTCCAGTAGTGCTTCCAGAAATGGACTAATGGTTGCTTTCTTCAGAAAACCGAAGCCTGGGAGGCGGAGAAGACTGTGGCGGACATGGAGGAATATTACTGGGAAGACAGCCCGTCCCAGGAGAACATGATGGACACGCTGCTCCGCACCAAGGCGGTGACGGCAGAGGATGGAAGACGAGAGCAGCTTCTAGGCAGGAGTGAAGTGCAGGAGTACAAGGACTCTGTCACCAGACTGAAGAACCAAGGCGATAGTGAGAGCGCCATGTTGCAGTACAAAGAGGCCGTCATGAAAGTACTCAAGCTGTGACCTACAAGGACTTATGTAGACATGTTACCAAAATAAAAGTTCAACAGCTCTCTTTGACCACGTTGTACTTCATCAGACGCATGGACCCTCGGTAGCCCCTCCCCCTTCGCCTGCAGCCGCAACATGGCAGCAGCAGCAGCAGCAGCACAGTCCCACAGCTCAACAGCGCCACCAGCAGGCTCTGCCACTCCTCTCCTAAACCTGACGACTTCATGTCCTCGCCGCTTGGAGTCGTGCTCCCGCGCTCTTTGACGGACGTCTGGGCCTGCGAGGCGGACGTGGACGTGGGGCCACGCTCGGTGGAAAGGGACGCGGGCGGCGCTGTTGTCACGGTAACGCTGGGCGAAGCCATGAAGGTGGTTGATGTCTCTGCTGGAGGTGTCTTCACAGTGATGCTCGGTGGTGGTTTGACGGTGGCAGGGGGCGGCGGATGGAAGAATTGCCGCTTGTCGGAGGCGGGCAGAGCCTCGGAAGCGTTGAGGCGACTGAAGTGATGCGGCAGCACGCCCACGCTGGAGGTGAGACGCTTCTCAAACACCAACAAGTCAGGATCCATACCTTGCATCAAGTGCACAACAAATTGTACGTTGTTACACCTTCATAAAGTTCAAACTTAGGTTACCTTTAATTAGTCTGATTAATAATTAGTGTGTTTGTTTGTCAAGCCTCGCGTTTCTTCCTCTCTGTGCGTCACCTTTAACAGTAGAATTAACTGAACGCAGTGAGCCCTCTTTTCCGTCATTCACAATCTGTGTCCAGCTGGGCGCCAGCTTGACACACACACACACACACAATTCAGGTCCCTACTAGCGACTCGCAGGTGAGGAGTGTTGCTAAGTAACACTAATCAGGAGAAACAAAATAGGATTGTGATGATTTCAAATGTTTTGTTGTGGGAATATTTCAGCTTTGAGCCCAAAGAGAATGGCAACAAACAAAACGACAACGTCCGACTTTGTTTTTCCAACTGGGAAAAATAATTCACTTAAAGAGGTTCAATATTTATTTCAGTTACATTTTTACTTCATGGAAGCAGAAGAAAATGGATGGATGGAATTTTACTTACAGAAATGAATCCATTTTATTTTTTGTTTATTTATTTATGTTGCCAAATATATTTACCTTCCAAATACAGTGCAATGGTAAACAATTCTACAGTAATGACAAAAGTTGATCTCTTTCTAAATGCTTATTTTCATTATATTATGATTACATTATAAACACTTATCGATGATTTCTTCAGTTTAGGAGCCTGATGTACAAACCCTGTTTCCATATGAGTTGGGAAATTGTGTTAGATGTAAATATAAACGGAATACAATGATTTGCAAATCCTTTTCAAGCCATATTCAGTTGAATATGCTACAAAGACAACATATTTGATGTTCAAACTCATAAACTTTTTTTTTTTGCAAATAATAATTAACTTAGAATTTCATGGCTGCAACACGTGCCAAAGTAGTTGGGAAAGGGCATGTTCACCACTGTGTTACATGGCCTTTCCTTTTAACAACACTCAGTAAACGTTTGGAAACTGAGGAAACTAATTGGAACTAAATGGATTTTGAATAAATGTTCAGGAAATGTTAGAAAAAGGATCGGGAACGAGTGATTAGATTTTGGGGATGATCCGGATCATGGTCTGGATTCAGACTTTTTTTCTTTACTTTTTTTTTTTTACTATTGGGAGAAAAGGCCTGGCTGAGCTCTACATAAAACAAGAATGGAAAGAATTCCACTTTCAAAGCTTCAACAATTAGTTTCCTCAGTTCCCAAACGTTTACTGAGTGTTGTTAAAAGGAAAGGCCATGTAACACAGTGGTGAACATGCCCTTTCCCAACTACTTTGGCACGTGTTGCAGCCATGAAATTCTAAGTTAATTATTATTTGCAAAAAATAAATAAAGTTTATGAGTTTGAACATCAAATATGTTGTCTTTGTAGCATATTCAACTGAATATGGCTTGAAAATGATTTGCAAATCATTGTATTCCGTTTATATTTACATCTAACACAATTTCCCAACTCATATGGAAACGGGGTTTGTAGTTGAATCACATGAATGTGCAAGACACTGCTCACTAAAAACATTTCATGGTGCATTTATTCAATTAAACGGTGTAATGGCCCAAGTACAACAGAACCAAACTGCTGAGTCAGCATTAATAGTGCATGACTGTCACATTTACTAACACAGCTCTTGTGCAGTTACCTAAAAGAATACTTTAGGGGGTTGCCTACAGCCACATTATGCTTTCATCCCGACTAGCTGCGGAAGAGAAGTTATTTGAGCTGAAAGCTCCCAGGTGTGCGGAGCTCACCGTGAGTCAAGTTGTAGAGGACCACCTTGTGTCGCTGGGTGACGATGCAACTCTCCAAGGTGGGACAGTGAAGGTGCAGACAGTTGTCTCGGGTGGAGGCGTAGTCAAAGATGGCCACGTTGCAGGACACTTGGAAAGGAGACAGTCAATGAAAATAAGAGTGTTGCGACCCCAAAAAAGAGACAAGCGGTAGAAAATGGATGGACGGATGGTTGGTGTAAAACAGTGGCCTCACCATTTGTAGTCAGGCAGCAGCTCCGACTGCACCCGAGCGAACTCTCCTCCCGGTAGCTGCGAACAAGACGCGCTCCTCTCCTCTCAGACTCGCCCGTGTCCACGAGGATGCCCGGGAAATGTCGAATCCAGCAGTTTTTGTAATAAGAAGTGGGCGAGCAGCGCGAGTGTGTGCGGCACATCAACGCACCGAGGAGCAGGGCCAGCAGGTCCCGTGAGACGTTCATGGTGGGTGAGTGGAGAGGAAATCTAAGCACTCAGCCTTCCTTAAATAACTGTGGTGAGCCAAGGGGGCGGTTTTAGTGGTAGTCCTCCTCCAGGTGGGACATTGAGAGGCACCAGCGTTAAAGTAGTGATCAAATACTTCTAATCTGTCATGTCTGTGTGATCAGGTTTTATTTTTGGACTTTTTGTGCACTTTTGTTTTGTTTTGTCACCATAGTTACCCATTAGTTTCACCTGTCATGTCACGCACCTGTTGTTAATCATGTCCATAAGTATTTAAGTTCATTCATTTTCTGTTGTTCGTCCTGACGACCTCACACCACATTTATGCTCTGTCCATTCCTCTAAGATCCTGCTTCATGTCCCTTGTCAAATTAAGTTTTGGTTCCATGTTTATAGTCTTTTTGTTTTTCATAGTTTGTTCTCTGCCACTGTGCGTGCTTTTCATTTGTATTTTTTGCTATAGTCTTTTGGTTTCATAGTTTATTCTCCGCCACTGTGCGCGCTTTTGTTTGATCCTTTTTTTTGTATTTATAGTCTTTAAATAAATCATGTACCTTCATTCCCGTCTCGCCCGTGCCAACTTTCCATTGCATCCCGGAAAAGCAAACTCCCAAGATCAAGTCGTGACATAATCATAGTTGTACAAGAACATATGTATTATATACGTGTGTATTAAAGAATTTAGAACTATAAATATACCTCATTCATATGATTAGTAATAGATTGGTTGTCTGAGTCATACCAAAGACTATAAAAATGGGAGCCATTACCTCCCTGCTTGGCACTCAGCATCAAGGCTTGGTTTTGGGGGTTAAATCACCAAAAATGACTCCTGGGCGTGGCCACTGCTGCTGCTCACTGCTCCCCTCACCTCCCAGGGGCTAAACAAGGGTGATGGGTCAAATGCAGAGAATCATTCCGCCACACCTAGTGTGTGTGTGTGTGACAATCATTGGTACTTTAACTTTAACTTGATCAAATATAACAAATTGTAATGAAAAGTAAAATACTATTATTAAAATTATTATAATATAGATAAAATATATTAAAAAAAAAAATCAATAATAATGACTAATAAATTATAATTTATTGCAGACCAAAATAAAATGATCTAGTGAAAATATTTAACAAATGAAATACTGTGAATAAATTATAATACACATTTAAAAAAAACACTAAAATAATATTAATAAATTGGATGTAAATATTTAAAATAAAAAAAATAGTGTGGCAAATTAAGATACAAAATAAAATCAACACATTTAAAACCAAATAAAACACATGTAAGTTAAATGAATAAAAATATATATTCATATTCATGATGGCGTTGACAAAATTGCATTAAAAAAAGCACCAGGAGTAAGTTTTTGTACGAAACAGGTATATTTTTTATCCGACACTTCAGGGCCAATGACATGATGCAATCAGCAGAAACTGTGCTTCAAGGTAGCAATATTGTTATTATTATTATTATTATTAATATTATGTGCCGTTTTGTTGGAGTCACTTTCAAGCCGTAGGACAAAAAGAGAAGAGTTGATAAGAGAAAAGTCCATTTGGCACACAACACACGTGATGGAAACTACTTTAGGTTCCACGTGTTGTTCATCTGTCAGTCAGTAGGTGGCGCCCTGAGTCAGCCTTCACATGCATGACGACTCCAAACAAGCACTAGTAGAATCCAAAACACTCATGCAGGGCTCCTGTGACCAAAGTGCATCATGGTTCTTGTTTCCAACGGCCAGGCCTGCTTGCGGTCTCTGCAGTCCTCATTGGGGACGTCCCAGGGTCCTCAACGTTCCAGCTCCAAGCTCACGGAAGGATGGCGAGCCCTTATGATGGAGGGGAGGGAGGGGCTTCACGGAGGTCGTCGCTACGGTGACATCCTGTCAGTCCTTGACCAGCCGGTAGATGTGGTGCTGGGCGCCGTGCTCGCTGGTGGACACCTCGAAGACGTAGGCCACGCACAGCAGCGTCTCCAGGGTGTCCCTGTTGGTCACCACCTGCAGCACAAAAGGCACTCTAACAACTACGCTGGTCCATTTTAGTTTCACTTTCATCTACATTACAACCGGAATTGGTTGCTGAGGTCATCCAAAAAAGTGCCCAGTGGCAAGGCCCCAGGAGAGGACCAGATTGGCCCCGAGCACCTGGAGGCTCTGGATGTCCTCTCTTCAACCTAGCCTGGAAGTCTGGGGCGGTACAAACCACCGATCTGATCACCTTAGTATCAATCATACTGTACTTGGTATCCTTACAGTCGATATTTGTATCGGTCCGCCCACCCCTGTTTACATTCAAGAGCTCTAGCTTAGCGGTTAGCTCTGCTTAATTGTATCCTACGGAGTGTAGTGTAACCATTCCTTCTTCTGATACTCACTTTGGTGATTTAAAAGCTGCACTGTGGAGGGACATTAGCCAAATGTGTGGGACACAGCTAGAATGTTCCGCCGACATGCATGATCACCACATAATCTATTTAAAGTTCTATCATCTGCCTCATCACACACACTCATACTCATCGCTAACAAGAATACAACTATAAACTTGTACACACACAGTGTTGTCATAGCAACTAAGATATCCAGTTGTGTACATTGAACATCGGGACTCAATAATAATAGAATTGTTAAAAAGCAGCACTTTGTGTACGTAACCAGTGTGTGTGTGTGTGTGTGTGTAGCACTGCAGCATACAACAAACAGACACACTTTTGTCGCCCGCTATGCACTGAATACTGGGCTTGTTGTGTGTGTGTGTGTGTGTGTGTGTGTGTGTGTGTGTGTGTGTGTGTGTGTGTGTGTGTGTGTGTGTGTGTGTGTGTGTGTGTGTGTGTGTGTGTGTGTGTGTGTGTAGTGTGGGCTCAATATGGTCGTTGTCCGTCTGCCAGAAGGAATGAAGCCACAACTGTCTTTCTACCATCTGGTTACCATGGCGACACACACAAACTTGTTTTAGGAAGAAGAAAAAAACCCAAACATGGCAAAATGGCGACATGTTTCAAAGGCAGAAAAAGTCTGGTGTGATATGAATATTATTTAGGTTGCATGTTAGAGGATGAGGTCGACAATCAAGAGGATAAACTGTGGAGCTCATAAACTACGGTTGTCTCCATACCGCTACCAAAATTATTTACATACTTTTCGGTACTTTTCTAAAAGGGGACCAAAAAATGTCATGAAACATGTTTATTATTGTCATTTAGTCCTTAAATAAAATAGTGACAACTTGTCTTTTAGTAGTAAGTAAACAAACAAAGACTCCTAATTAGCAGTAACATATTGTGTCATTTATACACCTATTATTTTATACACATTATGAGGGACAAACTGTAAAAAATGGATTATTCACCTACTTGTTCATTTACTGTTAATATCTGCTTATTTTCTCTTTGAACATGTTCTATCTACACTTCTGTTCAAATGTAATAATCACTTATTCTTCTCTTCTTTCATACTTGACATTAGTTTTGGATGATACCACACATTTAGGTATGGATGTGATACCAAGTAGTTACAGGATCATACATTGGTCATATTCAAAGTCCTCGTGTGTCCAGGGACGTATTTACTGACTTTATAAACATAATATACATTTAAAACAAAAAACAAAAGAAGATTTGGTGATGCCAAAAAATATCGATGTAATCATAGTAGTATCGACTAGATACACTCTTGTACTTGGTATCATTACAGTGGATGTCAGGTGTAGATCCACCCATGGCGTTTGTTTACATTGTGACGGTGGTGAGCTATTGTATCCTCCTACGGTGTGTAGTGAAGCATGTTTAGCTATTCCTCATCCTTCAGTGATAATGCTACTTGTAAGAAACATACTTTATTTGTCGCCATGGAGACCAGGATTAGTGATTTAGAAGTAGCTAAAACACTGTGGATGGATGTTAGCTGCATGTGTTAAAGCAGCTCTTCCTGAGGGTGTTTCAGTGTTATAACTTCACCTTTATCTTGACTTTTTACACCAAAATGCGTCCATTCTCCTTTTTCTGTCTACACACTGTGTCTGCTTGTAAGTACTCTGTGTGTGTGCGCTGCCCAACATGCTCCTCTGCTGGTAAACCAGCAATGAGGTGACGTGAGTACCGGTGGTGGAGCGGTACTTTTCAGAGGCGGTATAGTACTGAATATGATTGATTAGTATGGCAGTACTATACTGTATATTGTACAAGGTGTGTATTAGAAAGTGGAGGATGAATGCCTCACAACAAGAGGATGCAGAAAAAGGAGGAGCTAATTGACTACAATGTTGGACACGCACACATTTTGAGGACTTAGATGGATGTAAAATACACATCAGAAGGTGAGAGAAGTTACTTAATATGTTGGTTGCTATATCTCCTAATAGGTGCCATATATACGCACACTATAATATATGTTAAAGCACAGTACGTCTGACTATGGTAGCCGCCATGCTCCCACAATCCATCAAGTGGTGTGGCTTCATAGCTTACCAAACATTTTGCCAGGTTTTTGAGCTCAGTGTGCAATGTTCTATATTCTCAATGAAACATCAACGTTGTGGGCTTGCTAGTGTCATTTATTGACCACACGTATCTCTTATGTGTGACTGCCATCTACTGGTCACACTTATGATGCCATGTGCCAAATAAAATTGCTTTGAGGTTGGTAAGCACGAGCAGAATGAATACACACATTAGGCGCACTTAGGCCGCACTGTTGATTTATGAGAAAATGAAAGGATTTTAAGAATGCCTTACAGACTGAAACATACGGTTTTTTGTTTGTATTTTAGTTAATAGAATTTTTTTTTTTTTTTTTTTACATCAAAATTGCTTACAAATAAAAATGTTTAAAAATTCAGCGTTTTTTGAATGATGTTTACAAAAATGTAGTGTGGACATATTTGCTGCTTCCAAATCCACTAAAATTGAATGAAGTGTGAAGTGATGGACGGCAGCTCAGAACCACACAACTTTTAATAGTAACTGTGCTTGACTTCTTTTTACACTTGTTGACATTGAAGTGAAGGTGGGTGTGACACTGGCACAGACACACCTGCTGTACCTGAAGGATGGTGAAGTTCTCCAGCACACTGTTCATCATGTACTTCTCAGGCAGGTGTTTCAGCTTGTGGATGAAGTTGATCATGTACTCGCACAGCGGCGAGCGGTGGATCCGGAACACGTAGCGACCGTTCTCCAGGCGGGCGAACTCCGTCTGAGCAACACACAGAACACCTGAAGATGGCGATAGGTGGCCTGGGAATAATGTCACACTTCCAAACACTTTCAATAATGAGCCACACACATACATATATATATATATATATATATATACACAATAGATAATACCAAGTGTTATATATAAATATATATATATTTATAGATATACTGTATGTATTTATTTATACATACAGTATAAATAAATATATATACATACAGTATACAAATATATATACATACAGTATATATAAAAATAAATATGCAGTATATATATAAATAAATATACAGTATATACATACATTATATATATAAATAAATATATATACATACAGTATAAATAAATAGTTTTCCCAGCTGCATGATGAAGTGTGTAGCAATAAAGTGTACTGGAAGTGACAATGAACATCATTCTGGTGACAACTCTAATCAAATGATCATGCTGTTAAGTGCCATTGTGTGTGTGTGTGTGTGTGTGTGTGTGTGTGTGTGTGTGTGTGTGTGTGTGTGTGTGTGTGTGTGTGTGTGTGTGTGTGTGTGTGTGTGTGTGTGTATAATGTACAATGCACCAGCCTCCATGGTTAGAAAAAAACTGTAAAGATGAAAGAAAAAAATAGGCAAAAAGATTTAACGTAATGAGGAAAAAAAGCAGCAAATGTGATAAAATGTAAATAAAATAGAAAGTCTTAAGTATGTGGGGACATTTTGATATTTAGTCAAATGAATTCTGCAGACATGAAATATCAAAAGTTAGTGACAAATTGTATTATTATTATTTATTAGTATCCACATTTGAGCTTTTTCTCCTTTTTCTTACATTTTTACTTCTGTTTTTCTGGGTCAAGAAAATTAGCACTTAGTGCCACATTTGTAATAACTTGAAATATATCTTACCTGTCCACAGGTAATATGTGTTAATATTAATGTGGTAACATATGTTACCTGTCCACAGGTAATATGTGTTATTATTAATGTGGTAACATATGTTACCTGTCCACAGGTAACACATATTTTGTGATGTTTTCTCATAACATGTCTGTGATGTTTTCTCATGACATGATGTCTTTGTGATGTTTTCTCATAACATGATGTCTTTGTGATGTTTTCTCATAACATGATGCCTTTGTGATGTTTTCTCATAACATGATGTCTTTGTGATGTTTTCTCATAACATGATGTCTTTGTGATGTTTTCTCATAACATGATGCCTTTGTGATGTTTTCTCATGACATGATGTCTGTGATGTTTTCTCATAACATGATGTCTTTGTGATGTTTTCTCATAACATGATGTCTTTGTGCCCTGCGATGAGGTGGCGACTTGTCCAGGGTGTACCCCGCCTTCCGCCCGATTGTAGCTGAGATAGGCTCCAGCGCCCCCCGCGACCCCAAAGGGAATAAGCGGTAGAAAATGGATGGATGGATGGATGATGTCTTTGTGATGTTTTCTCATAACATGATGTCTTTGTGATGTTTTCTCATAACGTGATGTCTTTGTGATGTTTTCTCATAACATGATGTCTTTGTGATGTTTTCTCATAACGTGATGTCTTTGTGATGTTTTCTCATAACGTGATGTCTTTGTGATGTTTTCTCATAACGTGATGTCTTTGTGATGTTTTCTCATAACGTGATGTCTTTGTGATGTTTTCTCATAACGTGATGTCTTTGTGATGTTTTCTCATAACATGATGTCTTTGTGATGTTTTCTCATAACATGATGTCTTTGTGATGTTTTCTCATGACATGATGTCTTTGTGATGTTTTCTCATAACATGATGTCTTTGTGATGTTTTCTCATAACATGATGTCTTATTGATGTTTTCTCATGACATGATGTCTTTGTGATGTTTTCTCATGACATGATGTCTTTGTGATGTTTTCTCATAACATGATGTCTTTGTGATGTTTTTCATAACATGATATCTTTGTGATGTTTTCTCATGACGTCTTTGTGATGTTTTCTCATAACATGATGTCTTATTGATGTTTTTCATAACATGATATCTTTGTGATGTTTTCTCATAACATGATATCTTATTGATGTTTTCTCATGACATGATGTCTTTGTGATGTTTTCTCATAACATGATGTCTTTGTGATGTTTTCTCATAACATGATGTCTTTGTGATGTTTTTCATAACATGATGTCTTTGTGATGTTTTTCATAACATGATATCTTTGTGATGTTTTCTCATGACGTCTTTGTGATGTTTTCTCATAACATGATGTCTTATTGATGTTTTTCATAACGTGATATCATTGTGATGTTTTCTCATAACATGATATCTTATTGATGTTTTCTCATGACATGATGTCTTTGTGATGTTTTCTCATAACATGATGTCTTATTGATGTTTTCTCATGACATGATGTCTTTGTGATGTTTTCTCATGACATGATGTCTTTGTGATGTTTTCTCATAACATGATGTCTTTGTGATGTTTTTCATAACATGATATCTTTGTGATGTTTTCTCATGACGTCTTTGTGATGTTTTCTCATAACATGATGTCTTATTGATGTTTTTCATAACATGATATCTTTGTGATGTTTTCTCATAACATGATATCTTATTGATGTTTTCTCATGACATGATGTCTTTGTGATGTTTTCTCATAACATGATGTCTTTGTGATGTTTTCTCATAACATGATGTCTTTGTGATGTTTTTCATAACATGATGTCTTTGTGATGTTTTTCATAACATGATATCTTTGTGATGTTTTCTCATGACGTCTTTGTGATGTTTTCTCATAACATGATGTCTTATTGATGTTTTTCATAACATGATATCATTGTGATGTTTTCTCATAACATGATATCTTATTGATGTTTTCTCATGACATGATGTCTTTGTGATGTTTTCTCATAACATGATATCTTATTGATGTTTTTCATAACATGATATCTTTGTGATGTTTTCTCATAACATGATATCTTTGTGATGTTTTCTCATGACATGATGTCTTTGTGATGTTTTCTCATGACATGATGTCTTTGTGATGTTTTTCATAACATGATATCTTTGTGATGTTTTCTCATAACATGATATCTTTGTGATGTTTTCTCATAACATGATATCTTTGTGATGTTTTCTCATGACATGATGTCTTTGTGATGTTTTCTCATAACATGATGTCTTATTGATGTTTTTCATAACATGATATCTTTGTGATGTTTTCTCATAACATGATATCTTATTGATGTTTTCTCATGACATGATGTCTTTGTGATGTTTTCTCATACCATGATGTCTTATTGATGTTTTTCATAACATGATATCTGTGATGTTTTCTCATAACATGATATCTTATTGATGTTTTCTCATAACATGATATATTTGTGATGTTTTCTCATGACATGATGTCTTTGTGATGTTTTCTCATAACATGATGTCTTATTGATGTTTTCTCATGACATGATGTCTTTGTGATGTTTTCTCATAACATGATATCTTTGTGATGTTTTCTCATAACATGATATCTTATTGATGTTTTTCATAACATGATATATTTGTGATGTTTTCTCATGACATGATGTCTTTGTGATGTTTTCTCATAACATGATGTCTTATTGATGTTTTCTCATGACATGATGTATTTGTGATGTTTTTCATAACATGATATCTTTGTGATGTTTTCTCATAACATGATATCTTATTGATGTTTTTCATAACATGATATCTTTGTGATGTTTTCTCATAACATGATATCTTATTGATGTTTTCTCATGACATGATGTCTTTGTGATGTTTTCTCCTAACATGATGTCTTTGTGATGGTTTTTGTTTTTATACTTTTAGTGTTTTGTGTGATGCTGTGGGCTGCAAAAGGCACACTTTGGACACATTCTGCATGAAACTGTGCATGAAACTGCATGAAAAGATTATTGAAGCAACAGAATATGAAGCCAAACTCTTTTCCAAAGAAGTGATGAAGCATTGCAGCCAAAATATTGCTCACCTCCACTTTCTCCACCACCTGCTTGCCGAAGGAGCACACCTTTGTGGAGGAGGTGATGACCAAGTTGTCTGAGCTCTCGTACTGACTGGACACTCCGTAGAAGAAGCTGCTGTCCTCCTGCACGTTGATGCTCAGGTCGGCCTGGAGGCCACAGGAGAGGTAGATAAAGACATCAAATGAAGCATGTAGATAAAGACATTAAATGAAGCATGTAGATAAAGACATTAAATGAAGCATGTAGATAAAGACATTAAATGAAGCATGTAGATAAAGACATTAAATGAAGCATGTAGATAAAGACATTAAATGAAGCATGTAGATAAAGACATTCAATGAAGCATGTAGATAAATACATGAAATGAAGCATGTAGATAAAGACATTAAATAAAGCATGTAGATAAAGACATTAAATGAAGCATGTAGATAAAGACATTAAATGAAGCATGTAGATAAAGACATGAAATGAAGCATGTAGATAAAGACATGAAATGAAGCATGTAGATAAAGACATTAAATGAAGCATGTAGATAAAGACATGAAATGAAGCATGTAGATAAAGACATTAAATGAAGCATGTAGATAAAGACATTACATGAAGCATGTAGATAAAGACATGAAATGAAGCATGTAGATAAAGACATGAAATGAAGCATGTAGATAAAGACATGAAATGAAGCATGTAGATAAAGACATGAAATGAAGCATGTAGATAAAGACATGAAATGAAGCATGTAGATAAAGACATGAAATGAAGCATGTAGATAAAGACATTAAATGAAGCATGTAGATAAAGACATTAAATGAAGCATGTAGATAAAGACATTAAATGAAGCATGTAGATAAAGACATTAAATGAAGCATGTAGATAAAGACATTAAATGAAGCATGTAGATAAATACATTAAATGAAGCCTGTAGATAAAGACATTAAATGAAGCATGTAGATAAAGACATTAAATGAAGCATGTAGATAAATACATTAAATGAAGCCTGTAGATAAAGACATTAAATGAAGCATGTAGATAAAAACATTAAATGAAGCCTGTAGATAAAGACATTAAATGAAGCCTGTAGATAAAGACATTAAATGAAGCATGTAGATAAAGACATTAAATGAAGCATGTAGATAAAGACATTAAATGAAGCATGTAGATAAAGACATGACATGAAGCATGTAGATAAAGACATTAAATGAAGCATGTAGATAAAGACATCAAATGAAGCATGTAGATAAAGACATTAAATGAAGCATGTAGATAAAGACATCAAATGAAGCATGTAGATAAAGACATTAAATGAAGCATGTAGATAAAGACATTACATGAAGCATGTAGATAAAGACATTAAATGAAGCATGTAGATAAAGACATTAAATGAAGCATGTAGATAAAGACATGAAATGAAGCATGTAGATAAAGACATTAAATGAAGCATGTAGATAAAGACATTAAATGAAGCATGTAGATAAATACATTAAATGAAGCCTGTAGATAAAGACATTAAATGAAGCATGTAGATAAAGACATTAAATGAAGCCTGTAGATAAAGACATTAAATGAAGCCTGTAGATAAAGACATTAAATGAAGCATGTAGATAAAGACATTAAATGAAGCATGTAGATAAAGACATTAAATTAAGCATGTAGATAAAGACATGAAATGAAGCATGTAGATAAAGACATTAAATGAAGCATGTAGATAAAGACATCAAATGAAGCATGTAGATAAAGACATTAAATGAAGCATGTAGATAAAGACATCAAATGAAGCATGTAGATAAAGACATGAAATGAAGCCTGTAGATAAAGACATGAAATGAAGCATGTAGATAAAGACATGAAATGAAGCATGTAGATAAAGACATGAAATGAAGCATGTAGATAAAGACATTAAATGAAGCATGTACATAAAGACATTAAATGAAGCATGTAGATAAAGACATGAAATGAAGCATGTAGATAAAGACATTAAATGAAGCATGTACATAAAGACATTAAATGAAGCATGTAGATAAAGACATGAAATGAAGCATGTAGATAAAGACATGAAATGAAGCATGTAGTTAAAGACATTAAATGAAGCATGTAGATAAAGACATTAAATGAAGCATGTAGATAAAGACATCAAATGAAGCATGTAGATAAAGACATGAAATGAAGCATGTAGATAAAGACATGAAATGAAGCATGTAGATAAAGACATTAAATGAAGCCTGTAGATAAAGACATTAAATGAAGCATGTAGATAAAGACATGAAATGAAGCATGTAGATAAAGACATGAAATGAAGCATGTAGATAAAGACATGAAATGAAGCATGTAGATAAAGACATGAAATGAAGCATGTAGATAAAGACATGAAATGAAGCATGTAGATAAAGACATGAAATGAAGCATGTAGATAAAGACATTAAATGAAGCATGTAGATAAAGACATTAAATGAAGCATGTAGATAAAGACATTAAATGAAGCATGTAGATAAAGACATTAAATGAAGCATGTAGATACAGACATTAAATGAAGCATGTAGATAAAGACATTAAATGAAGCATGTAGATAAAGACATGAAATGAAGCATGTAGATAAAGACATGAAATGAAGCATGTAGATAAAGACATTAAATGAAGCATGTAGATAAAGATATGAAATGAAGCATGTAGATAAAGACATTAAATGAAGCATGTAGATAAAGACATTAAATGAAGCATGTAGATAAAGACATTAAATGAAGCATGTAGATACAGACATTAAATGAAGCATGTAGATAAAGACATGAAATGAAGCATGTAGATAAAGACATGAAATGAAACATGTAGATAAAGACATGAAATGAAGCATGTAGATAAAGACATTAAATGAAGCATGTAGATAAAGACATTAAATGAAGCATGTAGATAAAGACATTAAATGAAGCATGTAGATAAAGACATTAAATGAAGCATGTAGATAAAGACATTAAATGAAGCATGTAGATAAAGACATTAAATGAAGCATGTAGATACAGACATTAAATAAAGCATGTAGATAAAGACATGAAATGAAGCATGTAGATAAAGACATTAAATGAAGCATGTAGATAAAGACATGAAATGAAACATGTAGATAAAGACATGAAATGAAGCATGTAGATAAAGACATTAAATGAAGCATGTAGATAAAGACATGAAATGAAGCATGTAGATAAAGACATTAAATGAAGCATGTAGATAAAGACATGAAATGAAGCATGTAGATAAAGACATTAAATGAAGCATGTAGATAAAGACATTAAATGAAGCATGTAGATAAAGACATTAAATGAAGCATGTAGATAAAGACATTAAATGAAGCATGTAGATAAAGACATTAAATGAAGCATGTAGATAAAGACATGAAATGAAGCATGTAGATAAAGACATGAAATGAAACATGTAGATAAAGACATGAAATGAAGCATGTAGATAAAGACATTAAATGAAGCATGTAGATAAAGACATTAAATGAAGCATGTAGATAAAGACATTAAATGAAGCATGTAGATAAAGACATTAAATGAAGCATGTAGATAAAGACATTAAATGAAGCATGTAGATAAAGACATTAAATGAAGCATGTAGATACAGACATTAAATAAAGCATGTAGATAAAGACATGAAATGAAGCATGTAGATAAAGACATTAAATGAAGCATGTAGATAAAGACATGAAATGAAACATGTAGATAAAGACATGAAATGAAGCATGTAGATAAAGACATTAAATGAAGCATGTAGATAAAGACATGAAATGAAGCATGTAGATAAAGACATTAAATGAAGCATGTAGATAAAGACATGAAATGAAGCATGTAGATAAAGACATTAAATGAAGCATGTAGATAAAGACATTAAATGAAGCATGTAGATAAAGACATTAAATGAAGCATGTAGATAAAGACATTAAATGAAGCATGTAGATAAAGACATTAAATGAAGCATGTAGATAAAGACATTAAATGAAGATATGTAGATAAAGACATTAAATGAAGCCTGTAGATAAAGACATGAAATGGGAGCGTACAGAACCATCAGTCTATTCTACAAGAGCCCAGCTTGTATGTTGACTGTGCACAACTGATAACTTAGTGTGTTTGTTTATGTTTCCATTGTTGTCTCCATACCAATATTTTGGTACCAGTACCAAAATGTATTTTGATAAGAAAATGTCATTATTGTCTTTATTGCAACAACAAATGTTAGTGTGCATGAAACATATGTTTATTATTGTCATTTAGTCCTTAAATAAAATGTTGAACATACTAGACAACTTGTCTTTTAGTAGTAAGTAAACAAACAAAGACTCCTAATTAGTCGTATGCAGTAACATATTGTTAAGTTCAAGTTAAAGTAGCAATGATAGTCACACACACACTAGGTGTGGTGAAATGATTCTCTGCATTTGACCCATCACCCTTGATCACCCCCTGGGAGGTGAGGGGAGCAGTGAGCAGCAGCGGTGGCTACGCCCGGGAATCATTTTCGGTGATTTAATTGATTGTGTCATTTATCTACTTGTTATTTTGTCTATATTATGAGGGACAAACTGTAAAAAATTGATTATTAATCTACTTGTTCATTTACTGTTAATATCTGCTTATTTTCTATTTTAACATGTTCTATCTACACTTCTGTTAAAATGTAATAATCACTTATTCTTCTCTTCTTTGACACTTGACATTAGTTTTGGATGATACCACACATTTAGGTATGGATGTGATACCAAATAGTTACAGGATCATACAGGACTGTCTCAGAAAATTAGAATATTGTGATAAAGTTCTTTATTTTCTGTAATGCAATTTAAAAAAAACAGAAATATCATACGTTCTGGATTCATTACACATCAACTGAAATACCCCACAAATTCTCTATGGGGTTCAGGTCAGGGGAGTTAGCAGGCCAATGGAGGACAGTAATGCCATGGTCAGTACACCAGTTACTGGTGGTTTTAGCACTGCTGGATCATGCTGGAAAATGAAATCATCATCTCCATAGAGCTTTCCAACAGATGGAAGCATGTAGTGCTGTAAAATCTCTAGAAGCGTCTGACTTGGGCTATGGAAAAGAAGCACTGGACAGTTGCAGAGTGGTCCAGAGTCCTGTTTTCAGACCAAAGCAAGTTTTGTATTTCATTTGGAAGTCAAGGCGCTAGAGTCTGGAGGAAGGCTGGAGAGGAGCAAAATCCAAGTTGCTTGAAATCCAGTGTGAAGTTCCCACAGTCAGCAATGGTTTGGGGAGCCATGTCAGCTGCTGGTGTTGGTCCACAGTGGTTCATCAAGTCCAGAGTCAATGCAGCTGTGTACCAAGAGATTTTAGAGCACTACATGCTTCCATCTGTTGAAAAGCTCTATGGAGATGATGATTTCATTTTCCAGCAGTGCCAAAACCACCAGTAACTGGTGTACTGACCATGGCATTACTGTCCTCCATTGGCCTGCCAACTCCCCTGACCTGAACCCCATAGAGAATTTGTGGGGTATTGTGAAGAAGAAGCTGAAAGACACCAGACCCAATAATGCAAATGAGCTAAAGGCCGCTATTGAAGCATCCTGGGCATCCATAACACCTCAGCAATAGTATTTTTTGAGATGGGATTTTTGAGTTTTCTTAAGCTGTATGCCATAATCAGCAATATTAAAATAATAAAAGGCTTGCAATATTTCAGTTGATGTGTAATGAATCCAGAATGTATGACATTTTTGTTTTTTTAATTGCATTACAGAAAATAAAGAACTTTATCACAATATTCTAATTTTCTGAGACAGTCCTGTACATTGGTCATATTCAAAGTCCTCTTGTGTCCAGGGACATATTTACTGACTTTAGATCCCTGTATCAGACAGCTGAGGTGTCTTCATCTTTAAGTATCAGTTATCATTATGGTCAGATCCCTGTATCAGACAGCTGAGGTGTCTTCGTCTTTAAGTATCAGTTATCATTATGGTCAGATCCCTGTATCAGACACTATAATGTGATAGTGGATCTGCATTGTGACTGGACCAGCAGGCCAGCAGGCCAGTCTAATGGGTCATTGAGATGGTCTTCATTGTAATTCCTCTATCAGTCTTCATCCAGGACTGGGACCTCCCCCAAGACTGGGACCTCCCCCAGGCTGCCAGGGAATTCATCCAATGAGAAGGAGCGAGACCCAAATGGCAGATGAGATCAGGTGTGCAACAATTCAGCTGAAATCACATTGTCTTGACAAAGTGTGAGGAGGCGTCAGGCCCACAGGGGAACTTGCCGGAAATTCAATCTAGAATGCATCGGCTTTGATGGCGGGCCATCTGCTTGTCACCGTCGCCATGACAACCCCTACATCAGCACAGCCGAGGGGTCGCGACCTCCCCGGGCTTCTCTTTATGAGAGTGTGATGAGAAACAAAAACCTCAACACAATAAAGAATGACAACAGTCTCACATGACCACTTCCTGTTGTCTTTAGAGCACTGACAATCACTTCCTGTTGTCTTTAGCGTACTGACAATCACTTCCTGTTGTCTTTAGAGCACTGACAATCACTTCCTGTTGTCTTTAGAGCACTGACAATCACTTCCTGTTGTCTTTAGAGCACTGACAATCACTTCCTGTTGCCTTTTGAGCACTGACAATCACTTCCTGTTGTCTTTAGAGCACTCACAATCATTTCCTGTTCTCTTTAGAGCACTGACAATCACTTCCTGTTGTCTTTAGAGCACTGAAAATCACTTCCTGTTGTCTTTAGAGCACTGACAATCACTTCCTGTTGTCTTTAGAGCACTGACAATCACTTCCTGTTGTCTTTTGAGCACTGACAATCACTTCCTGTTGTCTTTAGAGCACTGACAATCACTTCCTGTTGCCTTTAGAGCACTGACAACCACTTCCTGTTGCCTTTTGAGCACTGACAATCACTTCCGGTTGTCTTTAAAGCACTGACAATCACTTCCTGTTGTCTTTAGAGCACTGACAATCACTTCCTGTTGTCTTTAGAGCACTGACAATCACTTCCTGTTGTCTTTAGAGCACTCACAATCACTTCCTGTTGTCTTTAACGTACTGACAATCACTTCTTGTTGTTTTTAGAGCACTGTCATTTAAATTAATGCTCTTCTCAATTTGTTTCCAAATTAAACTCCAGAAATTCTATCTTGGCGCACGCGCTGTAGTTTGGACACTCCTGGCTTATAAATATTCATATAAATCTTGAAATATCATCCCTACACTGTGGAAAGTCACCTGTCTGGAACACTCATCATCAGTTCTTATTGGAATCATCCACTCAGTTTTTGTGGGGTCTTTTAGAACCGATTAAGAACAAAACCCAGGACACAGTTTCCAATAGTGCTATTATTGCAGTTTGGTCCTAGCTATTCCAACATTGGTTGTACTGCTAAATACTTGTTGATGAAACAGAGTTCCTTCTCCCACAATGTTTTCAGAAGTAGCGTACGGTTGGCAGGATTGTTTAGGAGAATGTCAACTCAAGCAGTGATGCAATTTACCTGCCAGGTGTTTCCACTGCTGGCCCAGACTTCCCTCCAAGGAAACACAAACCCGATTAAGCTGTTCCAACCCCAAAAGTAACGACACCACTCCATGGAAAATATTTATATTAAGCCAAGGTTTAAGAGCGACTGATCTTTCTCTGCTGCACACCACAAGTCTCCATTTCTACAGCTATGATATATCCATGACAGGCTCATCTTGCCCTCAATCAAATGCCAGCAGCTGCCCTTCCTCGCCAACGCAGCGTCCAAAACGCTGTCACTCACAAATGTCCTTGATCCCCCCGCGATAAATAATGCGGAAGTCCAGCATGTGAGGGGGGGGGGTCACTTTCAACTGGACTTTGCTGCACTTGATGCTACTGTGAGCTGCACAGTCACAACTGTGTTGTATTGATATTATTCAATTGTTCATACTGCACATACCCGAAATCAACACTTGTGACAACAACCTGAGTACACTGGAGGTTAAAATCTCAATCATGTCATTTCTAAAATCATTATTTCAACATGCTATTAGCATCAAACACAATACGAAGAACGGATTTTCTTTCCGATCCGATTCCCAGTAAAATTCATCCTTTGTGCAAATATACTCAATATATATGTCTGCTAAAATGTCAAAACGTTGTGTGTTTCAAATAATAATATAATCTTAGCATAAAGATTATTTCAAACTCTGCAGTATGTTGAGGTGGTGGCGTGAATAACAATATAGTCCAGTTAATAACACAGAAAAAACAGGACAAAATCATACAAAGTATTAAAAAAAGAAAATGAGTGAAATAGTAAAAGCAGTAAAATAAATGTATCATTAAAAAGTTATTTACTATTATTATTATTACATGAACATTTTGCTCAAAAAGGTTAATTTTGTCTTCTTATTCATATACTTTTTAAAATGTAATCAGACCATATTTTGGGTCTATTACATGGAATCTTTACCTGACATGTTTAAGAACATTTAAAAAAGTGTATAAAATATTTATGTATAAAAAATAAATGACATGAACATGCTAAGGTGTAAATAGTGAACATGTACTTGAAATAACACTCAACAAAAGCATCCAACATTGACTTTTTCACAAGTTTAGTTACTTTTACCCCTGCTAATGGGACACATGATCTCCAATTTGGATTTGATAATACAGCATAAATATCTGCTATGGACGTTTTAGTATCCATGCGCACAAAGCTAATAACTCACTCCTGTAACTCTGAAGAGGCATTTTGGATTTAGGAACCTTTAGAAACACGAGCTAACACACAATTCTAGTAGTTCAAACATGCCAATTTACACATTTACAGTTAAAGAGAGATATATGGCATTTGAAGAGAGTTACACCCATTTCAAATATTTTTGGTCAGAAACAAAAACAATGAAGGTCAATTTGTCTCTCCTAAAGCCCGATCACATTCACTTCTTCATCTCTTCATTCCTTGTCACCACGGAGACCATTTTGGAAGTCACATGACCAGCAGTTATGTTGCTAACAGTCACATGACCACTATGTTGCTAACAGTGGCTCACAAAAGTGAGTCCAGCCGTCACATTTCTAAGTCAGTATCTTCTCAAAAGGCAACACTAGAGAAAGTAAACACTAATCTACATTAGAGTAGTCAGTGTGCAGCTGGTACAGTAGCAAAGATTTACTAGCCACTGAAAATGACCCAACTTGAGTGATTGAAAAGTGTTGCTCAGTGTTGATTTTAGTGTGTGTTCTGTGAGGGCCGCTCTATAAATAAAAAGGTACATAAGGAGGGGCGGCTGCAAGAGCACAGGGAGGGACAGCTGCCTGGATCACATTTCCCCCATGAAATTCAGACCTGCCACTCTCCCCAAGGCTGCTGTCACACACACACACACACACACACTATTGTGTGTGTGTGTTTGAACAAGCAGGCAGGTCATCCCCGTGCTGTTGAATTGTCCTTTAAGTCCTTTTACTCCAGTGCATAAACTATCACAACACATTAACACTGCAGGGCCATTACAGGTGCAACAGGTGCACAACATGTTAACACTGCAGGGCCATTACAGGTGCACAACATGTTAACACTGCAGATACAACAGGTGCACAACATTTTAACACTGCAGGTGCAACAGGTGCACAACATGTTAACACTGCAGGGCCATTACAGGTGCAAGATGAAGGTGCAGTGCTTCACCTGGGTGACCTTGGGAGCGCCACACGCTCTCATCAATGGAATCCAACATTTTGGCCAACTGAGGCAGCATTTTGTGCAAAGGTGACTCACCCAGAACTTGACCAGGAAGAAAGTGTTGTGCGGGCCTTTGTCAAAGAGCTCCTTCAGGCCTCCTTTCTTCTCGGGGAACTTGTCGTAGATCTGTCTGACGTCCACAGACTCCAGGTAGGGGTCGCTGTAGCTGGGGTTGGACTGGCCGATGTGCACAAAAAGATGCTTGTTGAACTGGAGAGAGTACAGAAAAGGTAAATGTTGAACTGGAGAGAGTACAGAAAGGGTAAATGTTGAAGTGGAGAGAGTACAGAAAGGTAAATGTTGAAGTGGAGAGAGTACAGAAAGGTAAATGTTGAAGTGGAGAGAGTACAGAAAAGGAAACGTTGAAGTGGAGAGAGTACAGAAAGGGAAATGTTGAACTGGAGAGAGTACAGAAAGGGTAAATGTTGAAGTGGAGAGAGTACAGAAAGGTAAATGTTGAAGTGGAGAGAGTACAGAAAAGGAAACGTTGAACTGGAGAGAGTACAGAAAGGGTAAATGTTGAAGTGGAGAGAGTACAGAAAGGGTAAATGTTGAAGTGCAGGCATGTGACTTGAACTTCATGACAAATAAGTGTGGGTGCTGCAGGTCCTGCCAGGTGGGGGGACAAGGGGGGTTGGGGGCAAGCTCCTGGGTTTTCAGCAGTTGAACATGCAAATATTAGCAAACAAAAACACCATTTAAAGATGTTTTAGTGTTTAAAGAATTTTTTATTTTTTTTTAGACAGGCTATAGCAGACCTGGGCCAATGAAGGCCCGGGGGCCACATGCAGCCCGTTAAGCTTTTCAATCTGGCCCGCCGGACATTCCCAAATAATTATTTTAGATGTTTAAGATGTAAAGTGTAGCTGCTATTATGATCTTTTATAATCACCTTCAACTATACTAAGTCTTTACATGCTTGGAATCTGCATCATCTAATTAGTTACTATGCTCATCTAATTACTTACTATGCTCATCTAATTAGTTACTATGCTCATCTAATTACTTACTATGCTCATCTAATTACTTACTATGCTCATCTAATTACTTACTATGGTCATCTAATTACTTACTATTGTCATCTAATTACTTACTATTGTCATCTAATGAGTTACTATGCTCATCTAATGAGTTACTATGGTCATCTAATGAGTTACTATGGTCATCTAATTACTTACTATGGTCATCTAATTACTTACTATGGTCATCTAATGAGTTACTATGGTCATCTAATGAGTTACTATGGTCATCTAATTAGTTACTATGGTCACCAAGCAAAACCTAAAAATCAAAAATACTGACCCCCCCAGACACATTTTCTATAAATTTGTCCCCCTGAGTCTTAATAATTCTATAGTGTAGCAAACATGTCTGCCACAATCTTGTGTTCTTAAACATGTTTACTTGACCCACTTCCTGGGAAACCTATTAAAGAACTGTTAGTATTATTAGGTCCATCAGTGCTAAATATTATAAACATATCACTTTCCTCTGGCACTGTTCCACTAGCATTCAAGAAAGTGGTTATTCATCCTCTGCTCAAAAGACCTAACCTTGATCCTGACCTCATGGTAAACTACCGACCGGTGTCACACCTTCCCTTTATTTCCAAAATCCTCAACAAATGTTGTCACACAGCAGCTAAATGAACACTTAGTGTCTAACAATCTCTGTGAACCTTTTCAGTCCAGTTTCAGGGCAAATCACTCTACGGAGACAGCCCTCGCAAAAATGACTAATGATCTACTGCTAACCATGGATGTCATCTATGTTGCTGCTTCTTCATCTTAGCGCTGCTTTCCATAGTAATATTTTATTAGAGCGTATCAAAACACGTATTGGTATGTCAGACTTAGCCTTGTCGTGGTTTAACTCTTATCTTACTGACAGGATGCAGTGCGTCTCCCATAATAATGTGACCTCGGACTATGTTAAGGTAACGTGCGGAGTTCCTCAGGGTTCAGTTCTTGGCCCTGCACTCTTTAGTATTTACATGCTGCCGCTAGGTGACATCATACGTGTTAGCCTTCACTGTTATGATGATGACATCATACGTGTTAGCTTTCACTGTTATGATGATGACATCATACGTGTTAGCTTTCACTGTTTTGATGATGACATCATACGTGTTAGCTTTCACTGTTATGATGATGACATCCAACTCTACATGCCCCTAAAGCTGACCAAGTTACACATGATTTCAGCCTTTCAAAGCTTCTCTTGGACAGCCAAATGTTGACCTCGGTATTTGTCAAATCCTAGTTACGGCCCTGCTAGTGGTGTTCCTCAAGGTTCCATCTTAGGTCCTCTCTTTTTCATCATTTGAGAGACGTACATTTTTACAGCAGATTCTTAAAAACAGTGTGCTGTCCTAGAGATGATCTTTGACTATCTTTTTTTCCAGAAGGTCCTTAAAAACAACAGAGTGCTCCTGTAGCTCTGACTAAATCCATTTAATGAAGTCAAATGTCTACTGTAGGTTCACCGGGATATACATAATAGGACTAATAGTGGAGGGAGAAGATCATCCCCCCAGTTTTTAGCTGTCTGGAGATAAGTGAATATACCAGCTGTACACTGACTACTCTGACATATACAGCATACAACAGAGCTGGACAAATATTTTGACTGAGGGGCCACATTGAGAGAAAAAATGTGTCTGGGGGTCCAATATGTATGTGTGTATAAATGATATGTACACACATCTGCTGTACAGTATGTGTGTTTCCAGGAACACTAATAGTAAAAGTCACAATGTCCGATAGAATTGTAAAAACAGACCACCTCAAAAAAACGGAATGGAATTTTACAGTTTTTTACTGAATGGGACACCCAAAATGCACATTAAAATAAAGAAAGTGGGGTTTACAATTTTAACTATGAGCAATAAAACACTGAATATTAACCGCATATGAACATCAAGCAAAACACAACAAAAAAGTAACAAACAGCAAAATATGAATGCAAAGGGTAATAAACACCTACAATATGATATATTATCACTTTTATGCAGACATTTGTTGTAAAAATCTGATTCCGCATGTGTTTCTGAAAACAAGCCCCGCCCACTCTGCTTTGTTCCTGGTCTGAGCTGCTGTGACCTTCATTACCGTAATAACAAAAGTGCAGATTTCAACCATTGAAATACTTTCTATAGTTCAAGACTTAAAAACAACACTGCACATCATAATGGAAAATACACTTTTGATAATTAAAGGTCTAAAATAATGATGTAGAACGTCCGGTGAGAATCCTAATGGCCCGCGGGCCCTATTTTGCCCAGGTCTGGTATACAAGTTTAGTACTGCCACTTTAGGGGATATGATGTCAAAAGAATGTGTGGTCTTACTTATGTGCTCTTTAATTATACTGCGACACGCATGTGGTGGACTTTGGACTGGGTTTACTTACCGTCTCTGGGTCTTGGGGTCGCTCCAAGAAGGCGGAGAACTCCAGCATTCGCAGCTTGGAGCTGGCGATACATCGACCCTGCCAAGGGGGGGCCCCGGGGGACATGGACAGACCTGCAGTGCTTTCGTAACCTGAAGTGAAGGACGTGCAAGTTTGAGTGCTGAACATGAAAAGATGGTCACTGGTGTGTGATGTGACTTTGCCAGCAAGAGAGGAGCCCACCTGTTATGGGGGTGGGGCCGGACGCTTGCATGGCGTAAGTCTGCTGGGAGAAGGGCTTAATGCTGGGGAGAGGAGAGGCATGTTAGGCACCATCCCTGCCTTGTGACCCATCTCACATACTAATTGGAGCGCCTGACCTCTAAGAGTGTTACGGCCGCATGCCTGACGTTTGACAGCTGACTTATCAACTTATCATTTACACACATGCACTTTCATTTGTCTCGCACATTTCTCAGACACTTTTCAAATGCACTTGAGCTTTGCTTTTAGCTGAGAAGACAACCATCACATGGCGTCAAAAATGAGAAACGTCAACTCACTCCTCATGGCCTCCTGGCTGGCCTGGAAGGGCCCCGTGCCAAAACTGCAACACAAAGGGAAGCCATAGTGACGTTACACTTTCTATTATTACTTCAAGCACTCAATGACTTCAAATGGTAACATTTACCAGAGGTGGGACCAAGTCATTGTTTTGCAAGTCACAAGTAAGTCTCAAGTCTTTGCCCTCAAGTCCGAGTCAAGTCCCGAGTCAAGTCCCGAGTCAAGACAGGCAAGCCCCGAGTCAAGTCCAAAGTCAAGACTGGAAAGTCTCAAGTCAAGTCCTAAGTCCTGCATTTTGAGTTTCGAGTCCTTTCAAGTCCTTTTAACCACAGACTAATATATTAACACAGATTGTGTATGCTTTTCAAACGCTGTATTTATTTATTAAAACAAGTGCATTTTAAATTGCAGGAAAGAAAATTGTGCTGACATTGCACTTTATAATAGCACTATTAACCAGTCATTTTAAACATTAACTCATTCCTTTACAGAACAAACACATTGAAAAGTAAAGTGCAAATGTACTTATTTGTACAAAAGTGTTAACATTGAAAAAACATGACATATACGTGAACATAACAAAAAAGTTGTACTTTTTATATGTCAGGGCCCTATGCTGCATTGCATTTGCAAAAGACCAAATTAGCCAAGAGTCTGTCAGTCATTTGTGCACGATGGGGGCGTAGTATGATGCCACCATGGCTGAAAACTCGCTCCACTGGAGCACTGGAGGCAGGCACTGCCAAGACTCTCATGGCCACTCGGAACAGTGAAGGAAGAGTCTTCATGTTCAATGCCCAGAACAAAAGGGGGGAGAGAGTTGTTTTGGGTTGGTGCACTACTTGTAAGTGTATCTTGTGTTTTTTATGTTGATTTAATTAAAAAAATAAAAAATTATTTCTTATTCACCCGATACCAATCGATCCACGGACCAGTACCGGGCCGCGGCCCGGTGGTTGGGGACCACTGAGGTAAACAACCAACAGTATGTCAGAAAGCTAGCTAAACCGGTACACATATTCATAATATAGTATACATTTTAACTGACCTTTATTTGACTATTTTTGTCTTTTTTTAGGTGGCTAAAATACGCGGTGCTGCTGACCGCCGTCTAACGTTACGTGTGATATATTGACTAACGTAACCCTGCTTGAAAAAAATCACTGAACAAAAAGTATGAATAAAGTAGTGAACTGCAACAGATTCCCATGTTTGCAATAACGTTATAACGTTAGCAGTGAGTTTACAGCCTCACTGATTTAACTACACAGCAAATAAAAGTCACGTTACTTAGCCAATAAACGTTATCTTACATTCAAAACTTACCCTTCTTTGTGCAACTTCAAATGCCGGACGAAGTTGGAAGTTGTTGCCTCTCCATCAGTCATTTTGGAACCGCATGTGTTGCATACTGCAAACCGTTTTGTGTTGACCACCTCGTCATTTTTATACCCAAACAAAATTATTTTAGGTATCATTTTTTGTTCACTGGCGTGTGGTTTGGACATGTCTTCTTCGTTGGTTGTCCTGCAATTTGATTGGATGAATGCTGTGTGATGAAAACAAAGTAGATCTAATTTGATTGGCTGTTGTACTGAGAGCACACCAGCTGACACACGCAACGCTGATAGACAAGTACACAATGAAAAATACGGAGCGCTCCCGAATAACTTTTTCATCTTTGGGTTTTGGCGAAAGTAGCAAGTCATGTCAAGTCATGTCAATTCAAAAGGCTCAAGTCCAAGTGAAGTCACAAGTCATTGATGTTAAAGTCTAAGTCGAGTTGCAAGTCTTTTTACATTTTGTCAAGTCGAGTCTAAAGTCATCAAATTCATGACTTGAGTCTGACTCGAGTCCAAGTCATGTGACTCGAGTCCACACCTCTGACATTTACATTTACAAATAGGGAATTTGTAATCTTTCCACCTCAATGCACGACTGCCTGGCTTTAGTGGCGACAGCAGGGATATTCAGCCACATCATAAAGAGGGCCACAGTTTCAAGGGGCCCGACATGGAAATGTGGATGTTTGGTCAGAAAGTGTATTTCTTTGAGACTGTGTTGACTTCATTGCAGAGTAAACACATGAGCTTTCACACTGCACTGTCAGTAAATTCATTATTCTGCCCTCACTGATGGTTTCCAGCGTGTGCAGAGAGTTAACAGTATGAAGAAAAATAATTGGTGTTCCTTCTTTTGAATTATGTTCCTTTTTTTTTTTTTTTACACTTCTTCCTTCATTTAGGGTTGTAAGACTAAAAATATAAAGATAAACGTATAACATGTTTACACACGCAGAAATGACACAACATTCACACACCAAACATTGTATGGGACTCATCACTATTAGCGTTGTCGTCCTCTACTGGTCAAATTTAGTACTACATGTATTCAACGAGGTTGATGGGCAGTTACTCTCAGACAAAAACGAATACAAAAGACATCCCAAAGTCAGCAATTTCAATACAAAAAGTAAATATATTTTTGCACAAATGATATCTACCGTACTAAGAAATGTTAGACTAAGTTTGGTGATGAAGTTTACGCGCTGGGATGTCTAGTGTTGTTGCTGCTAGTCTGGATCAATGTCATACCTGCCAACTTTTGAAATCAGAAAAACCTAGTAGCCAGGGTCCAAGGGCCGCAGGCCCCGGTAGGTCCAGGACAAAGTCCTGGTGGGGGGTTCAGGCCCCCCGACGCAAAATGATTGATTGCATTCAGACAGGTTAAAATGTTGCTAAAACCATCACTTTTCTATCAGTCACAGTGACTTTTCAAAACAAAAATATTACAGCAAAAATCATATGGGTTGATTGACATGTTTATTCTGTAAGATAACTTCAATAGTTTGAAATTATTTTGACAGTTAATGCCAGTTATCCTGTCAACCTTTCACAAGACTTCCATTTGTTAATTGAAAGTATAAACAGTATAAACACTTTTTACAGTAAACAAATGGTAAAACAGTACTAAACAATTCCATTTAAAAAAAAAATTGGTGTCATTATTAACTTTCTGTCCAAGCTTGTATAATCTACTGCCTTGTTCAATTGTAAAAAATATTCTGTGCCTAAAATTCACATTTCTATCACAATTATCATACTGTAAACATGGTAAGCTAACTTCATTAAAATTAATAGTCCTGTCAATAGCATGGAATTACAATTCAAATGTCGTTTTTTTGTAAGCCTTTCAAAAGAATTCAAAATATGAAAAATGAATGAAAATTAATTGAAGCCATCAGACACTTGAAAAGTGGCACATCACATCTCTAATGTAATCATTTGAACTTTTCAACAGAAATAGCACTGCAAAAATATTAAGGACATACTTCTGTATTTTGGTAGTTATGCTGTCAACATTTAACAAGATTTCTTCAACTTGGACTTGAAAGCATAAATAGTATAAACACTTTTAACAGTATGTCGTGCTGTGAAATACAGCCGACAGGATTGCGCACCAAACACGAAGCAAGGCCAAAGCGCATGCATGGTGCAGGAGAACAAAGGACTTCTTTCATTTAAGGTTTGTGATAAACCATCAAACTCATTCGTTAAAAGGACTCTATAGTAATATAAAGCGAATTTTTCTGGACATTATCATGCAAGAAAAGTTTATTTTTGGGACCGCGATCACCGCATAATGATTTTCAAAGGTTGCATTACAAACATTTAACTGTCCCATGTGATCAGCCGGTGCGATTGGAAGTCCATGCTCAATTATTGCCTCCGTAAATAAAACTTCGGCATTTATCACATCCAAAGAATCTGTTTGGGCGACGAAAAACGTTGAAAGTTTTCCACTTGTATCGCTAGCAACGGCATTAGACTTGTGTTTTTTTGTCCCGACGTGGTCTTTTACATCGCTAATTCCTCCGTGTCCGATCGAAAAATCTTGTCTGCACAAGGTGCAATTCGCGTAGTTTTCACCCTTTTTTTTTTTTTAATTAATGAAAAACCGTATTTTTTATCACTGCAACCGTAACTCGGAATAGGTTGATGAAAACCGTACGAATTACGGGAAAACCGGAGTAGTTGGCAGGTATGCAATGTGTCTGTCACTTAAAAGGTCCGACAGGAAACAATGACTGGAGATTTTACTTGAGGATAGAACATTCATACTTTGTTGTCCAGTCCTTCTTAATAATCCTATTTTTGCAATTTTGATTTTTTTTCCAGGCTTGAATGAGTCGTCTCCTTCTACTCACCCACTGCTGCTTCACTGTTGCCCCCTGCAGGGTGGCGGGAGTACTGCATGCATAATCAACCCTAGTTTCAATGCTGTCATCAAGCATATTTGGGTGATGCTCGGCAGGCCAAATAAAAAGCTTTGGTGGGCCAGATGTGACCCACAGGCCAGGAGTTGAAAAGATCTGGGCTACAGGATGTATTATGCTGATGGGGGAGAGGGAGCGGCTCCAAAGACCTTGCTGCACGGCTCTACCAGAGAGGTTGTTTTTTTGCATGAAAGTAATAAATAAAGTAATAAATATAATTCAGTAAACTATTCAAACGGGAAGGTGCCTGGAAAGAAGGGTGGAATAGAGGATAAAAACAGGTATGCTACTTTGTCCAAAGTATTAATGTATGTTTAATGCTTATTGGGAGGCCTTAAAAGAAGCAATGTTGCATTTACTAAGTGTAAGCCTCGCGGTGTGGTGTTGGCGAGAGTGTGAGAGTAGTTTTTTATTCCCGCTTATTAATAGTCTTAGTGCTGGTGCTGGCAAGATAAATAAATTATATCATAATATAGCTTGATTGTACTATTTTTCCCAGACTATAAGCCACACTGGTGTATAAAATGCACCCACAAATTGTTAGAATAAAACAAAAACATTCATATATTAGCCGCACCGGACTAGAATCCAGAGATA
The DNA here is from genome assembly GCF_033978685.3 of Nerophis lumbriciformis. Classification (NCBI taxonomy): domain Eukaryota; kingdom Metazoa; phylum Chordata; class Actinopteri; order Syngnathiformes; family Syngnathidae; genus Nerophis; species Nerophis lumbriciformis. The sequence goes on from NC_084557.2 coordinate 54,607,704, forward strand.
TATACTGGTACATTGTGAAATGAGATATTTAAAATAGAACGATTCTGTCGGTGCTTTTTTTTACATACCCTAATTGATTCCAAACAATGCCTGTAACACGGCAGTAAAACGGCTGATCAAACAAAACAGAAATGTCATTGTCTTTATTCATCTTTTATGAAAATGAATAAGATGTTCTCCTTTTTTTAATGAGGTTCAAGATGTTGATCAGGATTCTTTTTCCTTGTACTTTGTAAACACTTTGAGTTTGAACATTTGTGGATCATTTTAGTACATTGATTGATTTCTTTGTTTAATAAATTCCATAATTTACCCGTTAGCGCAGAAAAGTCCATAGATTAGCGGCACCTTTGTATAAGCCACAGGGTTCAAAGTTTGGGAAAATGGTGGTTTATAGTCCAGAAAATAAGGTATTTCAATTTGGCGGTAGCATGTAAAAATGTCTGTCTTTTAGAGGAACAAGACAGCAAGTAATTGAGAACCACTGCATGACTTGGAATATATCTTAATGTCATATCTTCCTTAAAATATACCACCTTTGGTTGTGGTGTGGAGTACTCCTGAAAGACTGTAAAGTGGTGTTAAAGGGGAACATTATCACCAGACCTGTGTAAGCGTCAATATATACCTTGATGTTGCAGAAAAAAAACCATATAGTTTTTTAACCGATTTCCGAACTCTAAATGGGTGAATTTTGGCGAATTAAACGCCTTTCTATTATTCGCTCTCGGAGCGATGACGTCACAACGTGACGTCACATTGGGAAGCAATCCGCCATTTTCTCAAACACCGAGTCAAATCAGCTCTGTTATTTTCCGTTTTTTCGACTGTTTTCCGTACCTTGGAGACATCATGCCTCGTCGGTGTGTTGTCGGAGGGTGTAACAACACCAACAGGGACGGATTCAAGTTGCACCAGTGGCCCAAAGATGCCAAAGTGGCAAGAAATTGGACGTTTGTTCCGCACACTTTACCGACAAAAGCTATGCTACGACAGAGATGGCAAGAATGTGTGGATATCCTGCGACACTCAAAGCAGATGCATTTCCAACCATAAAGTCAAAGAAATCTGCCGCCAGACCCCCATTGAATCTGCCGGAGTGTGTGAGCAATTCAGGGACAAAGGACCTCGCTAGCACGGCAAGCAATGGCGGCAGTTTGTTCCCGCAGACGAGCGAGCTAAACCCCCTGGATGTCTTGCCTCACACCATCCCGAAGATGATCAAGAGAAGAATATCGACCCTAGCTTCCCTGGCCTGCTGACATCAACTCCAAAACTGGACAGATCAGCTTTCAGGAAAAGAGCGCGGATGAGGGTATGTCTACAGAATATATTAATTGATGAAAACTGGGCTGTCTGCACTCTCAAAGTGCATGTTGTTGCCAAATGTATTTCATATGCTGTAAACCTAGTTCATAGTTGTTAGTTTCCTTTAATGCCAAACAAACACATACCAATCGTTGGTTAGAAGGCGATCGCCCAATTCGTCCTCGCTTTCTCCCGTGTCGCTGGCTGTCGTGTCGTTTTCGTCGGTTCAAACCGATATGGCTCAATAGCTTCAGTTTCTTCTTCAATTTGGTTTTCGCTACCTGCCTCCACACTACAACCATCCGTTTTAATACATGCGTAATCTGTTGAATCGCTTAAGCCGCTGAAATCCGAGTCTGAATCCGAGCTAATGTCGCTATAGCTTGCTGTTCTATCCGCCATGTTTGTTTGTGTTGGCATCACTATGTGACGTCACAGGAAAATGGACGAGTGTATATAACGATGGTTAAAATCAGGCACTTTGAAGCTTTTTTTAGGGATATTGCGTGATGGGTAAAATTTTGAAAAAAACTTCGAAAAATAAAATAAGCCACTGGGAACTGATTTTTAATGGTTTTAACCATTCTGAAATTGTGATAATGTTCCCCTTTAAAACTGTTGTGACACACCTCCTGCATTGGTTTCATGTATCTCATGCTGTGTAACGGTCGGATGAGGTGCATGGGACAAGCAACGTAACGGTTGGATGAGGTGCATGGGAAGAGACTACAAGCTCAGTGACTCACCCCACCGGCTGTGGGGTACGCCGGCCTGGAGAGGCCCTGGAGCGCCATCTTGTTCTGGAAGGCGGTGGGTGAGAGGATCTGGGCTGAGGACATGGTGGCCATGCTTTGCAGCGCCTTGTCTTTGGCCACCTGGTCCTACAGAGGGAGGGACAGACACAGACACAGGACTCATCTCCTAAGTCCGTAATCCAAGCGGAGCCCTAAAAAGGGTATCCCGCGGCACAGGTGAAGACAAGGTGATATTACAGACAAGACTTTGCTTTATTGCTTTGGCGCGGCGATGACAAGCCGCTTCTGTTGGAGGACGCGTCAGGTGGCAGGGTGATGTAATCATTAGCAGCAAAGCACTAACGCCACCCAAAAGTTCAAAACGGCAGCTGCTGGTCAACGACTTTATGGTAAGGTGATCCACCTGCTGTGTCTCAATCCACTGTGGAGTCCCAAGCACACTGACTGGACTATTCTACGCCACAAGGGCATGGCTGAAATAGGAGCACATGTGGTCTGGATCTCGGTTACCGCAAAGAAGTATTTAAAAAGCCGTGTCACAAACACTAAACCTGTGACCAGCGAGGCTCTGCCAGCTGAAGACTAATGGCTCGCAGCCACGGCGAGGACCACGGCTGCCACTAGCAGCATGCGAGGGGAGAAATGCAAACTGAGAAAGTACTGGAAGGGCTGGGATGTGTGAGCGCTCACACTTTCCATGTCATGCCTGCAGGGGTTCATTTGTTCCCTGACAAAAGTGTTTATGGTTCTCATAACGCCATTTAAGCCTGGAGGTCCTCTGAAACATCACCTTTGAAACATCAATTAGAGGACGCAATTAAATCCACCAAACCTTTTCCATTTTTCTTGAAGCACAAAGCAAACCATCTGCCACTTGCTATTTAACAATCTGCCTCATTTGCTTTGGAAAGAAATAAAAAAAGGTTGACTCACGTAGCGTACCTTCAGCTTCACCTGGATCTCCCTGGCCTTCCGCCGAGCCAGGACCTGAATATGACTGGACACCTGGAAGGAGAACACAAACCTCCTTATAATAGCAATATTCTCTTAGGGAACATGTGTCCTCTGCAGTGGACATGTGTGCTTTCAATTGTGTGACGGGTACATTTGATATCATTCTGCAAAACTGAGAGCCCAAACAAAGAATCCCACACATGAGTGACACCATCTCTGTGCTTTTTTTTATTTATTTATTGAGTACGACTGGAAAATAATCCACCACGAGGCCAGAGAAAGTTGCAGCACTTTGATAAACAAGACGAGAAACACTAAGGAATTCAAGAAAGACCTACTCAGTGGCCTAGTGGTTAGAGTGTCTGCCCTGAGATGGGTAGGTTGCGAGTCATACCAAAGACTATAAAAATGTGAGCCATTACCTCCCTGCTTGGCACTCAGCATCAAGGCTTGGAATTAGGGGTTAAATCACCAAAAATTATTCCCGGGCACAGCCACCACTGCTGCTCACTGCTCTCCTCACCTCCCAGGGGGTGAACAAGGGAATGGGTCAAATGCAGAGGACAGATTTCACCACACCTAGTGTGTGTGTGACTATCATTGCAACTTTAACTAACTATAGTACCAGATGAAATCTGTTTTAGTTTTTTCCATTTAAGGTTCAAGAATTTCAATGATTTACTATCTATAGTGGTAGTGTCCAAACCTTCTCCATGGAGGGCTGCAAACTGACAAGATGTGTGTACCAGCATATGCTAAACTATTTATTTTAGCTTACATGTTATAGGTGACAAAGCAAATAGCTAATATACGCATCTTTAATAATGAACTCATTTCATTCTCCAAAAAGTCAAAGGCCTAAAACACTGAACATTTATTTTACCAACATGTGCTTTTTTTGTCATGGAATAGAATGTTTGTTAATAAATGCAACAATCTATTGATGAAACACATGATTGGAGAATGTTGCCCAGTATTTCAAGTCAAAGCACAATCATGTTGCAACCTACCAGAGGTGGGTAGAGTAGCCAGAAATTGTACTCAAGTAAGAGTACTGTTACTTTAGAGATTTATTACTCAAGTGAAAGTAAGGAGTAGTCACCCAAATATTTACTTGAGTAAAAGTAAAAAGTATGTGGTGAAAAAACTACTCAAGTACTGAGTAACTGATGAGTAACATACACACATACACACACACACACACACATATATATATATATACACACATAAATATATATATACATATATACATACATTGATATATACAGTATATAATTTATATTTATTTATTTTGCCGTTTTTCTTTACATGTTAAAGGTGTTTTAATGAATATACATGCATGTTTAACACATATAGATTCCTTTCTTTCATGAAGACAAGAATATAAGTTGGTGTATTACCTGATTCTGATGACTTGCATTGATTGTAATCAGACAGTAGTGATGATAACGTCCCCATTTTCAAATGGAGGAGAAAAAAAGTTCCTCCTTTCTGTCTAATACCACATGAAAGTGGTTGGTTTTTGGCATCTTATTTGTCCAGCTTCCATATTCGTTTTTATACACTTTACAAGAAATACATTGGCGGCAAACTCCGTAGCTTGCTAGCTTGTTTGCGCTGGCTTTCGGAGACTCTTATTTTGAAAGCGCAGGCGCAATGGGGCGGCACATTTATTGTGAAGACAGGAACTGTGCAGTCAGTCTTTAGGCTTTTGACAGGATGTACGGTTGAAATAAAAAATTGTCTTTTTTCCTTCACAGTTTTGATTGATTGATTGGAACTTTTATTAGTAGATTGCACAGTACAGTACATATTCCGTACAATTGACCACTAAATGGTAACACCCCAATAAGTTTTTCAACTTGTTTAAGTCAGGTCATGTGACCACCTGGCTCTGTTTGATTGGTCCAACGTCACCAGTGACTGCATCTGATTGGTGGAACGGAGTGAAACGTCACCAGTGACTGTATTTGTTGAAACGCAGGCACTTTGAAGGTCTGTCTGACAGACCAAAACAAACAAAGCGTGCATTAACAGATGGATCAAAATTAGTAGCGAGTAGCGAGCTGAATGTAGATAAAAGTAGCGGAGTAAAAGTAGCGTTTCTTCTCTATAAATATACTCAAGTAAAAGTAAAAGTATGTTGCATTAAAACTACTCTTAGAAGTACAATTTATCCCAAAAGTTACTCAAGTAGATGTAACGGAGTAAATGTAGCGCGTTACTACCCACCTCTGCAACCGACCAACAATGTTGAATGTCTCTATCATGCTTTGAAGTCAATTAAAGCAGATCCAAGGATGAATTTGTCATTATTTGGTGGCCAAACTTTAGGGCTTGAAAATGTGAGAAAAAAAGTCTCTCTTGTTGGATCTGAATGGCTTCTTTATACGAGACTCTGCGCTTAAGTTGCCTTTTTCTATTCAACATGTTGCAAACATGGCACGTACCTGCGGTGCCACAATGGTTGTCACCATGGCTTCAGGGAAAAAACTATTTAGTGACATTTCTTCTCATTTCCAGTGTGAAAGCAAAGTCGAAGGAAATTGTGTTAAGAAGCTAATAAAGAGGCGGGGAATAGCCGTGACTTTTAACGCCATCACCTGGTTGGTACATGTTGCTGTGTTCACGCTGATAACTTTGAATAATGCCGTGTTTTATTCACTTAGCATTCAGTTGGCTGTTAGCTTAGCCAAGCTACAAACGACAACATCTTGTCCATCGGACGTGTTCATACGGACCTATTCCAACAATTTAACTTCTTTTTTCAAGGTCGCGAGCCTTTGGAATAAAGTACAGTTTATCTCAGTGCGGTACTTTGATTTTTTTAGTTGTCAACGATCCATTTTAATCAAGTTTGTTGCTCTCACTCACATTACAGTAGAGCCACGTAAACAAAACCCACGTCCAGCAAAAATGGCTAGTGGGCACCACACTGCATTGCCACATCACACGTCCTGCCAAGCCCTATAGTAATATAGTACAGTAAACAACTTCTAAGCCCTATAGTAATATAGTACAGTAAACAACTTCCAAGCCCTATAGTAATATAGTACAGTAAACAACTTCCAAGCCCTATAGTAATATAGTACAGTAAACAACTTCCAAGCCCTATAGTCATATAGTACAGTAAACAACTTCCAAGCCCTATAGTAATATAGTACAGTAAACAACTTCCAGGCCCTATACTAATATAGTACAGTAAACAACTTCCAAGCCCTATAGTAATATAGTACAGTAAACAACTTCCAAGCCCTATACTAATATAGTACAGTAAACAACTTCCAAGCCCTATAGTAATATAGTACAGTAAACAACTTCCAAGCCCTATAGTAATATAGTACAGTAAACAACTTCCAAGCCCTATAGTAATATAGTACAGTAAACAACATCCAAGCCCTATAGTAATATAGTACAGTAAACAACTTCCAAGCCCTATAGTAATATAGTACAGTAAACAACATCCAAGCCCTATAGTAATATAGTACAGTAAACAACATCCAAGCCCTATAGTAATATAGTACAGTAAACAACTTCCAAGCCCTATAGTCATATAGTACAGTAAACAACTTCCAAGCCCTATAGTAATATAGTACAGTAAACAACTTCCAAGCCCTATAGTAATATAGTACAGTAAACAACTTCCAAGCCCTATAGTAATATAGTACAGTAAACAACTGCCAAGCCCTATAGTAATATAGTACAGTAAACAACTTCCAAGCCCTATAGTAATATAGTACAGTAAACAACTGCCAAGCCCTATAGTAATATAGTACAGGAAACAACTTCCAAGCCCTATAGTAATATAGTACAGTAAACAACAGTAATATAGTACAGTAAACAATGGCTAGCATCAGTAGCACAGTGTTTTTTTGTGTCTTTCACTTGGAATAAGAAATGACTTTCATTGTTTTTCTTCCTTGGAGACCTTTGTTTGTTTCAAATAGTGAGTGTGTCCCAGATTCAGATCAGCTGAGACCACTGGTGGCTCCTTCCCTGGATCCTCTACAGTTTGCATATCAGCTCCATGTAGGAGTGGAGGATGCTGTTATCTACCTGCTGCATCATGCTCACTCTCACCTGGATGGTGGGAGGATCATGTTTTTTGATTTCTCCAGTGCCTTTAACACCATTCAGCCAATTGTGATGAGTGACAAGTTGCTGAGGATGGGTGTCAGTTCATCCATTGTCTCCTGGATCACTGATGACTTGTCTGACAGGCCCCAGTTTGTGCGACTGGGGAGCTCCCTGTGGGATACTGTGGTCAGTGGTGTAGGTGCTCCACAGGGGACCGTCCTGTCTCATTTCCTGTTCACCCTGTACACCTCAGACTTCCAGTATAGTTCCAGGTCCTGCCACCTGCAGAAATACTCTGACGACTCTGCTGTGGTCGGGTGTATCAGAGAGGGACGGGAATTGGAGTACGGGACACTGATCGCTGACTTTGTGGAGTGGTCTCAGGCCAACCGTCTGGTCCTTAATGTGGACAAGACCAAGGAGCTGGTCATCGACTTCAGGAAGAGAGTGACCCCGGTGGAGCCCATCAAGATCCAGGGCCGGGAGGTGGCAGTAGTGGAGCAGTACAAGTACCTGGGAGTCCACTTGAACAGCAGACTGGACTGGAAGGACAACTGCAAAGCTGTTTACAAGAAGGGCATGAGCAGACTCTTTTTCCTGAGGAAGCTTAGGTCCTTTAATGTGTGTTGGAGATCTTTTATCAGTCTGTTGTGGCCAGTGCCCTGTACTTTGCAGTGCTTTGTTGGGGGAGCAGCACCAGCAAAAGGGCCTCAAATCGGATTGATAAACTGATCCGGAAAGCCGGCCGAACTATTGGCACGCAGTTGGAGGCGTTTGTGTCAGTGAGGGACAGGAGGACAAAGTAAAGTGTTTGTGTCAGTGAGGGACAGGAGGACAAAGTCAAGTGTTTGTGTCAGTGAGGGACAGGAGGACAAAGTCAAGTGTTTGTGTCAGTGAGGGACAGGAGGACAAAGTCAAGTGTTTGTGTCAGTGAGGGACAGGAGGACAAAGTCAAGTGTTTGTGTCAGTGAGGGACAGGAGGACAAAGTCAAGTGTTTGTGTCAGTGAGGGACAGGAGGACAAAGTAAAGTGTTTGTGTCAGTGAGAGACAGGAGGACACTGGACAAACTGCTGGCCTTCATGGACAATCCTGCCCACCCACTCCACCTGACCATTAAGGGACAGTGGAGTTCATACTCCAACAGGCTCCTTCAGCTTCCTTCCCGCACTGTGCGATTCAAGAACTCCTTCATTCCACACTCCATCCAGCTGTATAAAACACTGGCCATACAGCAATAGATGACTTCTGCCTATTACCTGACACCTGACATGTTAGCCACTTTTCTTTCTTTATAATGTCTATTTTCTATTTCCTGCTGGATCTACTCTCTATTTTATGCTGCTGTTGTCACATATACTGTAATATTCTACATGTGTTGTATATATGTTATAGACATAATATTATATATCTGTATATATATTATTCTGTACACATATTACGTATATATTCATATATATGTTATCGCTATATTACTCTATTTATACCTGCATTGTCCTTTCCATCCTTACACTTTCCATCATTGTAACTGAGCTACTGTGTTGAACAATTTCCCTTGTGGATCATTAAAGTTTGTCTAAGTCTAAGTCTAAGTTCACCCAAGAAGGGAGCAGAAAAGGGCGGCTAGTGAAAGTGGTGAAGCAGCTCCATGGAGGTTTTGTTTGGGAGCAGTTGTGTGTTTGTGAAGATGTGCACGGGTCCCTGTAAATGGGTCCTTAAAGAAATGACATCATTTAAATCACATTTCGTGCATTTCCGCAACTTTACGCATTTGTTAGTAGATTCCGTTTTTATTGGCCAATTCCGTCCGTGATTCCAGTAATGCAGAAATCATAGCAAAGTACTAAGGTGGCGTCCTCTCCTTCTCCTTGTCCACTCATCGCTGTCTTCGCCAACAACGGTCTTCAATTAAGGTAAAAGTGATGTTAAATGTTCATGTATTTATTTGATTAGTCATTTATTTGTCATTTGCATTGTTTTCTGCATGTACAATTTGAATTATTCTCTATGAACTGTGTTCTGTGTATTTTTGGGTGTCTCAAACGGATAAGTGCTTGGGTTTTTGTACTTGGTCTGACCTTTTGGAACTAATTACTAGGAAAAACCAAAGTACCACTGTATATGCATATTTTGTATTTGTCCTTAAGAAAGATAAAGGGGTAAAGAAAAAAATATATATACATAAATGCATATAATTATATATGTAAAAGGATTGAGGATTTATCAAGTATATATACACATACATATATACACACACAGACTTATAAACCGTACATATATACATACATATATATACCTATTTACATATATGTGTGTATATATAACTTGTTCTCTTACTATATTATATTTGCATGACATTTTATAAAGGGTAGCCTCTTTGGGCCTGAGTGTAACTTGATTTTGATGTGTTGTTCAAGTAGAATGCTATTTGAATGACATTAAAAGGGACAAGCGGTATAAAATGGATGGATGACTTTGGCCTATGTCACATGTGTCTAGGCTAGGGGGGGGGGTCATATCTGGCCCGCCACATGATTTAAAGTGCTCCATCAAGTCATTAAGGTGGTCCGCCACATCATTAAGTTGGTTATAATGGCCCAGCATGTCATTCAAGGACATAATGTGGTGTGTCAGGTTATTAAATGTGGTCTGTCATGTCATTTCATCAAGTCAAGCACATTAAAACAACTTATGTTGACCGAAGGGCACATAAGACAATAAAACAGTGAATAATAGAATAAATTGTGATACATTAACAGCAAAAAACTGTTGAGGTAAGACAATATAAAACCAAGGTGTTATTTACAAAATGCTTGAGAAAATAAAGCAGTTTTTAGCAGGACTTTAAAATGTCATTTATGTGGTCCCCCCTCCTCATTTAAAGTGGCCCAGCCATAATTTTGATGTGTCCCTGAGTTTGAGTCCTGGTCTATGTTTGGCAAAGTTGAAGTGCACTGTGCCCTCAGATGAAGATCTCAGGTTCATGTAAGGATCTCTCCAGGTAATCTGCTTTCTTCCCAAAAAGGCGTATTGATCTTGTCAAAGTCTGATGTCAACCTCCTCATCATCGCCACTCCCACACCGACTCTGCCAGATGACACAGCGGGGGATGCGGGGGTCTCCCTGACATCCATCATTGCCCTGCATCAGTCCATGTGTATCAGATGCCACATCCAGGATAAAGTTCCAAATCCCTCTTTAGTCCCCTCCTAGCCTTATTCCCCAGCTTCTTGCCACTTCTAACAGGCAGCTACATATCATCTTTACGCTGGGGCTGCTGACCCTGAACCAATCCTCAGTGTTGGGGGGCATCACTCAGCAGGGGTGGACTTTACGTAGTCCGTTAAAAATAGAGCCAGCTAACGAGTGGCATTGGACTCACCTGCTTCCTGGTCCGCGTTTTCCCAGTGCGGAGTTTGATGTAGCGTGCTATCAGCTCGTTGCGTCCTGTAACCAAAACAACATCTTAAGTTGACAGTTGGAAAGTCAAATCCAAAATAAACTACAAATCCCTCCAATAAATTCCAAACAACTTCTTGTTGGGGGACTTGAGATATACAGAGTGACTCAACAAGAAGACGACAAAATGATCACTAGATATTTCAAAAATGAACAACGATAAAAAAACCTAGCTTGAACACAAAACTTGGAGTATGTTTTCATGGTGATCAACATGCAGGCCACTAGATATTTATTTCATGGTGCTCAACATGGCAGCACAGACAACGTCAAGCACACAAAACGCCTTCTGTTGAGGATTCGCCATTTTAGACTTAGACTTCCTTTTATTGTCATTCAAATTTGAACTTTACAGTACAGACAAGAACGATTTTGAAGGTAATTGAACACGTAGTCTTCCTACAATTGAACAGCGCCGAAAAACTGATACGACCACAACGGGGAAATTGTAAGGCAATAAAACTTGGCTAACTCCTGCATCGAATGAGCATTGATTCAGTCTATTAGGAGGCTTTAGAACTGAATACATGCCTGATGATGTTGGCCTATTCTTTTTGAATCAGCCTATATACATTTAATCAACAAAATGACTTTTCACCAAGCAGTCAGAGCTTTTATGTCTCACCCACTAGAACCCACTAGTGTCTCAAAGGCTGTGAACAAGTTAGTAGACAACAGCAGGGGAGACTAGGGACATCAATGAAGCATATTATCTTATATTCAGGTCAATACAGTCATTTAAATGTACTGGACACAACTGGTACACTTATAATAAGTTAAGCTAGCATGGTCATAGACACACAACCACAATGTATCTTACTGGGTACCCTCCAAATGTGTATGATACTGCATCTGCACCATTAGTGCATAACTAACTCTCAAAGTTGAGGAAGGAACCATGCTTAGCCCACAATGAGATCTCAAGTACAGACACAATTTGAAAGTTGTGCAAGTCAAACTGTGAGCTGTAAAACAAGGTACAGTGTATGTGCAGTGGACTCCAGCAGGACTAAGAGTCAAGGAAAGGATTAGGGCAAACTGAATGAGTCTTTGTAAAAGCCCAGACCCTTGGCCCGTTCTTGTACTTCCACAGTGGCTGTGGGTCGGTGACAGACAGATCCCACTGGTGGAGCAGGTGTGGTCCATTGCAAGTTATCAGATCCTGGGACCGAGGACAGACAGGAGGCCCGGTCCAGTGACATGCCAGGCAGCTGGTGTGTGTGTCAATGTTTATGGAATATGCCTTTACGCCACACACTAAATCCTGGCCTCGTTCTCCCCCCATGCCACCACCCTCACACTTGAGAGGCTCACATTACACCAGGATGAGAGTGGCCACATTTATGTGGCATCTTTGTCAAGTGAATTGGATTTGTATAGCACTTTTCTCTAGTGACTAAGCGCTTTAAACCCATTATATAAATTGCGTTTAAAGCAGAGAGGGTGGCACTGGGTGCAGGTGGGGGAAATGTCTTTCTGCCTTTTGATTTTGCCCAAATGCAAACCACATACTGTACAAGGAATAGGACCTGAAGGAAATGTGATCAATACAACATGGGTATGGCCCAGTGGTGTAATGGTCCACCATCATCACAATACAACATGGGTATGCCCCAGTGGTGTAATGGTCTGCCATCATCACAATACAACATTGGTATGTCCCAGTGGTGTAATGGTCCACCATCATCACAATACAACATGGGTATGCCCCAGTGGTGTAATGGTCTGCCATCATCACAATACAACATTGGTATGTCCCAGTGGTGTAATGGTCTGCCATCATCACAATACAACATTGGTATGTCCCAGTGGTGTAATGGTCCGCCATCATCACAATACAACATGGGTATGTCCCAGTGGTGTAATGGTCTGCCATCATCACAATACAACATGGGTATGTCCCAGTGGTGTAATGGTCCGCCATCATCACAATACAACATGGGTATGCCCCAGTGGTGTAATGGTCCGCCATCATCACAATACAACATGGGTATGCCCCAGTGGTGTAATGGTCTGCCATCATCACAATACAACATGGGTATGTCCCAGTGGTGTAATGGTCTGCCATCATCACAATACAACATGGGTATGTCCCAGTGGTGTAATGGTCTGCCATCATCACAATACAGCATGGGTATGCCCCAGTGGTGTAATGGTCTGCCATCATCACAATACAACATGGGTATGTCCCAGTGGTGTAATGGTCTGCCATCATCACAATACAACATGGGTATGCCCCAGTGGTGTAATGGTCTGCCATCATCACAATACAACATGGGTATGTCCCAGTGGTGTAATGGTCCGCCATCATCACAATACACTTCTTTTCAGTACATTCAAGTAATAAAACACCAAGCTTTTTTGTTCATTGATTTTCTAAATGAAGCACAAAACAATTGCAATCTGCTGGCAGGTAATTTTCCCTAAAAAATAATTTCCTCAAATTTTTTAAATATATTATAGCATCTAGAAATATTGTGGGGGAGCGGGGGGGCTTTTAAACATTTAACATTCCTCTTATCCACTATTTTTTGTTCGTTTAGGTCAAGGGTGTCAAAACTGTTTGACATGGGGGCCACATTGGGCTAAATATATATACATATACAGTGTATACACACATATACATACATATATATATATATATATATATATATATATATATATATATATATATATATATATATATATATATATGTGTGTGTGGGAAAAAAATCACAAGACTACTTCATCTCTACAGGCCTGTTTCATGAGGGGTTCCCTCAATCATCAGGAGATTTTAATAGAAGCATTCACATACCATGGTTTATATAGGGCACAGAGTGGGTAGGTACAGGATGGCGTAGGGGCGTGGTGATTGGCTCATGTGTTATCTAGGAGGTGTTTCCGTCTGTGACGGCATGCTGATACAATTTCGCTGCGCTTGTTGAGGGATGACAGGTCTGGACGGTAAATAATAAACAGTTTCTCTTTCAAGCATAGGTTGCATCTTTTATTACCACTATTGTAAGGTGTGCTGGATGCAAGAATTTGCCATGTTATTGAATATTCAACATTATTGTCTTTGAGGTCCCAAATGTGTTTGCTGAGTTCTGTGGTATTCCGAAGGTTTTGGTTCCTAAAAGAAGCCTTGTGATTGTTCCATCTGGTTTTGAACTCTCCCTCGGTTAATCCTACATATGTGTCGGATGTGTTAATGTCCTTGCGTGTTACCTTTGATTGGTAAACGACTGATGTTTGTAAGCACCCCCCGTTGAGAGGGCAATCAGGTTTCTTGCGGCAGTTGCAGCCTTTGTTGGTTTTGGAGTCGCTCTGTCTGGGGGCCGACGGCTCATTTGCAATTTTTTTGTTGTGGTTTGAAATAATTTGTCGTATATTGTTCATACAGCTGTAGCTCAATTTAATGTTGTTCTTGTTGAATACTTTTCTTAGGGTATTGCCTTTGGGGAAGTGTTTGTCGATCAGAGTGAGGAATTTGTGGCCAATATTAGTTGAGACGTTTTTGCTGTATGGGGGGTTGTACCAGATAATGTTGTTTCGTTTTCTGCTCTTTTTTGGTTGGTTTCCTGGCGTGGGTTCATAGGTGAGGGTGAAATTGTAGTCTAATCACAAGTCTTGAAGTAGTCTTGTGATTTTTTCCCACACATACACATACATATACATACATATATATATATATATATATATATATATATATATATATATATATATATATATATATATATATATATATATATATATATATATATATATATATATATATATATATATATATATATCCATCCATCGTAAAGTTAGACTTCATTGTCAAATGATTGGCTTGAACAAGAAATGCATTCATTAGCTTAAAATATATTTCTCTTCAACTTTCTCTCCTTACTCTAGCCGTGTGCCAACTGGTTCAGGTGCACCACCATCTGGTGTGCATCTGACAGGCAAATTAGGTGCATGCTTATTTTGGGTTTATTTTCAAAATAAAGCACTTAACGTTTTATATATATTTGAGCTGTTTTTCAAACCTATTATAGCCAATAGTATGTAAATAATAGACTACATATGGTATATCCATTCATACAATACAAACTGTGGAGTAAAATGATGGAATACAAGGAGCAAGGAACTCAAATATTGGTACAGTAACATTAAGAAACAAAACAACATTTGCAATGTCCCCTGGTGGAATGTCCAATATCATTGAACCTGAATTATTTCATTAAGGAATTGATTGAAAACCCCAGCATTCGATATCATGTTCTTCCTGTATTAGAAACTGGAGACAGGAAGTGAACAGACTATCAGTAATTGATGAGACATCGGGGGAAGTGTTGAATTGATGTTCTCTGATAAAACTTTGTTAAGCATTTTTAAAATATATGATTGCATTGCTGTGTTGAAAGTACTTTCAAGGCCATAGAGTATTGTGCTGTACATTGGTCCTAGTATCAGATCCTTGTGTGAATGCTTGGGGAAGGTCCCATTCAAAATACTTTCCAACACACTGATGAGATCATGCTATCAAATGCCAATTAGTCAGCCAGACAGACAGAGAAGACATCTACTGCCAGCTGAGGCATCGACTGTATCCATGAGGGAGGGTCTGGTCTGCAAGGGCACGTGGAATTACACAAAATGAACTAAAAAGGTTTCTTGGAAAATGGCGGTTTTGCATAATCATACGGACCAAACAGCGATAAAAACATGTCGACTGGAAAAGGACTCGGAGATCTACCAATCTCATCACTTGTTCCTTATCCCATTTCAGACAGTTCCATCAACATCTGCCTATCATTTTCAGAGCTATGTTGCGAACTAACAAACAGAAACAAGCAAAAGAGAAATGTTTTCAAATTCAACGCAAAGAACGCCATCATAAATAATTCAATACGTAAATATTGCCCTAGGTCAGGTGTGGTTCCCTCCAAAAGTCAGTCCTTGGTGCAGACGGGTCAAGAATCTGCATCCATGGCCCGCTGTGATTGGGCATTCCTCACATTCCAATACGCTGACACTGCTCTTGCATCTGCCGCTACGTCCCCATTTCTATGTCCTGTTTGTGCAAACACTTAATAGCACACAGCAGCCAACTGACAGCTGCAGAGGAATTCATCAGTCATTCGCAATGCAGTGGATCTTCCCAAGGCACATGCTTTAGAGCAGTCAGTGTACAGCTTGTATATTCTCAGGGCTTTCTACTGATCACAACCGCACAGTTCAGTTTGTCTGAGAAGATGTTTCTCCTCCTCTCATCCAAGTAAGCTTCATCAGTTTGCAGTATAGATGTACTACACACTGACAACTAGTCAAGTTCTCTCACAGTATAGATATACTACACAGTGACAACTAGTCAAGTTCTCTGGCAGTATAGATGTACTACACAGTGACAACTAGTCAAGTTCTCTTGCAGTATAGATGTACTACACAGTGACAACTAGTCAAGTTCTCTGGCAGTATAGATGTACTACACAGTGACAACTAGTCAAGTTCTCTGGCAGTATAGATGTACTACACAGTGACAACTAGTCAAGTTCTCTCGCAGTATAGATGTACTACACAGTGACAACTAGTCAAGTTCTCTGGCAGTATAGATGTACTACACAGAGACAACTAGTCAAGTTCTCTCGCAGTATAGATGTACTACACAGTAACAACTAGTCAAGTTCTCTCGCAGTATAGATGTACTACACAGTGACAACTAGTCAAGTTCTCTCACAGTATAGATGTACTACACAGTAACAACTAGTCAAGTTCTCTGGCAGTATAGATGTACTACACAGTGACAACTAGTCAAGTTCTCTGGCAGTATAGATGTACTACACAGTGACAACTAGTCAAGTAAGCTTCATCAGTTTGCAGTATAGATGTACTACACAGTGACAACTAGTCAAGTTCTCTCGCAGTATAGATGTACTACACAGTGACAACTAGTCAAGTTCTCTCGCAGTATAGATGTACTACATAGTGACAACTAGTCAAGTTCTCTCGCAGTATAGATGTACTACACAGTGACAACTAGTCAAGTTCTCTCGCAGTATAGATGTACTACACAGTAACAACTAGTCAAGTAAGCTTCATCAGTCCGCAGTATAGATGTACTACACAGAGACAACTAGTCAAGTTCTCTCACAGTATAGATGTACTACACAGTGACAACTAGTCAAGTTCTCTCGCAGTATAGATGTACTACACAGTGACAACTAGTCAAGTTCTCTGGCGGTATAGATGTACTACACAGTGACAACTAGTCAAGTTCTCTCGCAGTATAGATGTACTACACAGTGACAACTAGTCAAGTTCTCTCACAGTATAGATGTACTACACAGTAACAACTAGTCAAGTTCTCTCGCAGTATAGATGTACTACACAGTGACAACTAGTCAAGTTCTCTGGCAGTATAGATGTACTACACAGTGACAACTAGTCAAGTTCTCTCGCAGTATAGATGTACTACATAGTGACAACTAGTCAAGTTCTCTTGCAGTATACACAGTGACAACTAGTCAAGTTCTCTGGCAGTATAGATGTACTACACAGTGACAACTAGTCAAGTTCTCTGGCAGTATAGATGTACTACACAGTGACAACTAGTCAAGTTCTCTGGCAGTATAGATGTACTACACAGTGACAACTAGTCAAGTTCTCTCGCAGTATAGATGTACTACATAGTGACAACTAGTCAAGTTCTCTTGCAGTATACACAGTGACAACTAGTCAAGTTCTCTGGCAGTATAGATGTACTACACAGTGACAACTAGTCAAGTTCTCTGGCAGTATAGATGTACTACACAGTGACAACTAGTCAAGTTCTCTCGCAGTATAGATGTACTACATAGTGACAACTAGTCAAGTTCTCTTGCAGTATACACAGTGACAACTAGTCAAGTTCTCTGGCAGTATAGATGTACTACACAGTGACAACTAGTCAAGTTCTCTGGCAGTATAGATGTACTACACAGTGACAACTAGTCAAGTTCTCTGGCAGTATAGATGTACTACACAGTGACAACTAGTCAAGTTCTCTCGCAGTATAGATGTACTACATAGTGACAACTAGTCAAGTTCTCTTGCAGTATACACAGTGACAACTAGTCAAGTTCTCTCGCAGTATAGATGTACTACATAGTGACAACTAGTCAAGTTCTCTTGCAGTATACACAGTAACAACTAGTCAAGTTCTCTGGCAGTATAGATGTACTACACAGTGACAACTAGTCAAGTTCCCTGGCAGTATAGATGTACTACACAGTGACAACTAGTCTTCATATATGGCAACATAAGTGAGTCTAGCATGGTGGTGTGATCATGGTCCCAAGTTGCTTCCAGGAACTAGCAAGTTCATTAAGCAGAAACATGACTTATATACCGTGGCATTCCGGAGCAAGGCATTAAAACATTTCTGAAAGACGTGGGAGTTGTTTACTTCTTTTTCCTACTACATAAAGTTACATTTTCCTATTTCATTTGCACATCACTGACTGTGTTTGCGTTAGAAAAACAAAAAGGTCACACTTGGGCTGGCGGAATGTCTTATTTGGGTGATAATGTAATGTTGTCTGAAAGGACTTGTTAACCATCAACTCAAACTGACTTGAGTACAAGAGACAATCTTAAGAAAGCAGGACTTAATATGGATCAAGTATACATTTGTCAAGTGTGTCCGAGACAACTTTGGGTTATCTGAGTAGATTTGTTATCAAGAAGTTACCAATGCCACACTATTTGAAGGTGTGGTAATCAACCAAAAGGGGAATATTTTCTACTACAGAAGTACCTCAACTTGAGAGTATTTTGAGCCGTCTCTCAGCTTTTTGTTGTGCTTTACTTTGCAAACATACATTTGACTTCCTTATTTGAGCCTCCTCACCACAAGTGCGTGTAGTAAATGTGAAAGGAAGCTCATACAGTACATCAGCACCAAAACATGCAGTTTTCCTCACCAGCAATAGCTTATTGCTAAAGATCAACACATTTGTTTTCCAACCATTGAACAGAGAAAGTGAGTGAGAAGGACAGAGCCGAGAAGACGGAGTGGATGATATTCATTCAAATGGAAAACTAATCAATATCATGCAGCGACTTGGTGAGGCAGTTCAAGTGTCGGCACAATATATCATCTGTGAATATTGTTTTTCATACAATATTTCTTATGTAAAAATAAATGTATATTTTTGAAAAGACAAGTTACATGATCAAATTGTGGTAATTAGTTAGGGAGATTAAATTCATTTCAATTCATTTCAATGGGCAATGCTAAACTGAGATTCAAGTCTTTTCAGTTGGGCATCATCGGCCGGTATAGCTCGATTGGTAGAGTGGCCGTGCCAGCAACTTGAGAGTTCCCGGTTCGATCCCCGCTTCCGCCATCCTAGTCACTGCCGTTGTGTCCTTGGGCAAGACACTTTACCCACCTGCTCCCAGTGCCACCCACACTGCTTTAAATGTAACTTTCACTATGTAAAGCGCTTTGAGTCACTAGAGAAAAGTGCTATATAAATATAATTCACTTCACTTCACTTCAGTTATGAGCTTGTTTGTAAAACCAATTGAGCTCATAAGTTGAGGTGCAATTGTACTTACAATTTGACTTTTCTTCTCAGTGCTTACTTTACAGCTGGCAGTATTGTACTTCTTAAAGGATTTGATAGATCTTGTATAAGTTCACTTGACTTACTTTAACCTGCTCAGTGGTTAGAGTGTCCGCCCTTAGACTGGTAGGTCGAGAGTTCAAACCGAGTCATACCAAAGACTATAAAAGGGGACCCATTACCTCCCTGCTTGGCACTCAGCATCAAGGGTTGGAATTGGGGGTTAAATCACCAAAATTGATTCCTGGGCGCGGCCACCGCTGCAGCTCACTGCTCCCCTCACCTCCCAGGGGGTGAGGGTGATGGGTCAAATGCAGAGGGTAATTTCACCACACCTAGTGTGTGTGTGTGTGACTATCATTGCTACTTTAACTTTAACTTTTAACTTTAACATACAATTACATATCTCATCCTATCTTTGTATAGTATTGTATTACGTCTTGGCGGTGTCCAGAAACTTGAGGGTTCCTGGTACGAACCCAGCTTCCGCCATCCGAGTCACTGCTGTCATGTCCTTGGCTCCTTGCACCAGCACTTCACCCACTTGCTCCCAGTGCCACCCACACCAGCACTTTACCCACTTGCTCCCAGTGCCACCCACACCAGTCTATGAATGTTTAGAGACCATTACCGCAAATTGGCAGCCACGTTTCCGTCAGTCTACCCCAAGGCAGCCGTGGCTACAAATGTAGTTTAGCGCCACCAACGTGTGACTGTGGACTGAATTGATTACGGGTCCTCAGTGTTACTTGCTTTGAGTCACTAGAAAAAAGCTAAATAAAACTAATTTAACTAAATAAAATCCATGATTTATTATTATTTTCTGGAAATTAGGATTGGCTGAAATGGTCCAACAGTTGAGTGCTGACAGACAAGCTGTGAAGTTGTATTTTGTTCTTTTCAGTATCGTATATAATGCATTGGAATCATGACTTGTGGCCATACATAAAAAGTATTATAATCTATAAATCCACATTAAAGCTCCTTGCAAACTTGTTTTGTTTTTCTACAAACGACTTTAAAGTTTGTCTGGATTGGCAGACCGGGGTGGTGGTTCCTCTCTTTAAGAAGGGGAACCGGAGGGTGTGTTCTAACTATCGTGGGATCACACTCCTCAGCCTTCCCGGTAAGGTCTATTCAGGTGTACTGGAGAGGAGGCTATGCCGGATAGTCCAACCTCGGATTCAGGAGGAACAGTGTGGTTTTCGTCCTGGTCGTGGAACTGTGGACCAGTTCTATACTCTGGGCAGGGTCCTTGAGGGTGCATGGGAGTTTGCCCAACCAGTCTACATGTGTTTTGTGGACTTGGAGAAGGCATTCGACCGTGTCCCTCGGGAAGTCCTGTGGGGAGTGCTCAGAGAGTATGGGGTAACGGACTGTCTGATTGTGGCGGTCCGCTCCCTGTATGATCAGTGTCAGAGCTTGGTCCGCATTGCCGGCAGTAAGTTGGACACGTTTCCAGTGAGGGTTGGACTCCGCCAAGGCTGCCCTTTGTCACCGATTCTGTTCTGAACTTTTATGGACAGAATTTCTAGGCGCAGTCAAGGCGTTGAGGGGATCTGATTTGGTGGCTGCAGGATTAGGTCTCTGCTTTTTGCAGATGATGTGGTCCTGATGGCTTCATCTGGCCAGGATCTTCAGCTCTCACTGGATCGGTTCGCAGCCGAGTGTGAAGCGACTGGGATGAGAATCAGCACCTCCAAGTCCGAGTCCATGGTTCTCGCCCGGAAAAGGGTGGAGTGCCATCTCCGGGTTGGGGAGGAGACCCTGCCCCAAGTGGAGGAGTTCAAGTACCTCGGAGTCTTGTTCACGAGTGAGGGAAGAGTGGATCGTGAGATCGACAGGCGGATCGGTGCGGCGTCTTCAGTAATGCGGACGCTCTATCGATCCGTTGTGGTGAAGAAGGAGCTGAGCCGGAAGGCAAAGCTCTCAATTTACCGGTCGATCTACGTTCCCATCCTCACCTATGGTCATGAGCTTTGGGTTATGACCGAAAGGACAAGATCACGGGTACAAGCGGCCGAAATGAGTTTCCTCCGCCGGGTGGCGGGGCTCTCCCTTAGAGATAGGGTGAGAAGCTCTGCCATCCGGGGGGAGCTCAAAGTAAAGCCGCTGCTCCTCCACATCGAGAGGAGCCAGATGAGGTGGTTCGGACATCTGGTCAGGATGCCACCCGAACGCCTCCCTAGGGAGGTGTTTAGGGCACGTCCGACCGGTAGGAGGCCGCGGGGAAGACCCAGGACACGTTGGGAAGACTATGTCTCCCGGCTGACCTGGGAACGCCTCGGGGTTCCACAGGAAGAGCTGGACGAAGTGGCTGGGGAGAGGGAAGTCTGGGCTTCCATGCTTAGGCTGCTGCCCCCGCGACCCGACCTCGGATAAGTGGAAGAAGATGGATGGATGGATGGATGGATGGACTTTAAAGTTGACATTTAAATGTTATTACTTTGAATACACTTGCTTTATGAGTATATTTTTGAGGAATACTATACTTATTTTACTACTATTTCCCTCTGCTAATGTATATATTGTGTCTTTTTAACAAAATACAATAATAGAGCATTATTTGTTAATTATAATTGAATTACACTTTTACTTTACTTTAAAGGCCCAAGCTGATATTTATAATTTACTTGTGAAAACGGCAACTTCTGAGCAAGTCCTACTTATATACTATTGAGAGAGACCATATCAATGTCAGAGGACAAGCAAAAGATAGTGTCTGCCAGTGAATCTGTCACTCGACTGCCAACCTTTACACCCCAGTGAGGACTTCTCTACTGACCTTTGCATCACATTTTTCATGACAATCCATTGAGAGCAATAAAACATATTTATATGGCCGCACCAAAAACAACAATGGGACGTCAGGTTGCGCGAGCGAGGCTTAGCGGGCCAACGTTTGGGTGTGTGCGTGTTCTTTGTTCTGAATCGGTGTGAAAATCCCGTCAGCATTTAGGGAAGCTTTACTGACTTCATTGACTGCAGCAGCTATTGAAGTCCTCCCACATCACAACTCTCACAGACAGGGAGTGGAACCAAAGCAAACAGCTGCAGCAAACAGGATGTCATACCAAAATATAAGCCTCCTAAATGATCAAACCATTCATTTCCAATGGCCGGAACACTTTAGTAGCATGTCAAGCAGGGAGATAATTCCATTTCCAATGCCACATTCCTCTCCTGTAGCTCTGTACTACCAGTTAGCGCTGTAACAAAACACAATGGTGCCTCGCTTTTCCATAGGATTACATTTTGGATGAAAATGTTGGCCAAAATGTTTTTGTGCAGGGCTTGAAAGTGGAGACATTGCATTGTGGGTCCTGCAAAGCTTATTTACCTTTTGTTTTCTTCTCAAACAAGTTTAAAACATGGCACAAAGTCTGTGGTGATGTTTGTCATTGCCAGCGTGAAAGCAAAGCCAAGGAAGTCAAGTTATGAAGGTAATAAAGAAATAGCCTGGAAATCAAGCATGATTTATGATTTTGACGCTGCTGCATGTTGGTGTGTTCACACTGCTAACTTGAAATCAAAGCCTGTTTAACTCTGTTGCACACATACAATGGGGAAGGGATTCATATAGCCCCATTCCTGGGTAGATCGGGAGGAAGACGGGTTGTTTATCATTTTGCGATGCAGTCTGCTGGAAATGATGGAAAGCACCACTCTACGTAGCAACTGACGCTGCGGTCGAAGTTGAAATTGCCACAAAACACATTTTAAGATATTCAACACTCTACTGCCATCTGGCGGCTAAATTGGATAGTGTGCCACCCCCCCCCAACCGAATTTGTCACGTTTCATGTGTCAGGTAAAGCGTGATGAATGGGGCCGTATGAATCCCTTTCCTACTGTAGCATTTAGTAGGATGTTAGTGATGACTTAGCTAAGCTAGCTGCGGGTTACAAACAACGTATTGAGAAGGCTTGAAATATTTCCCACAATGAATGCAGAGTGTATTTCAGACTTGAAATAGATTTAGTTTGAAAGACTTTTCTCCAGGAGACAACACACAGTGACAAGTCCTATTGACAGTCTTCTTCCTGATGTTTCATTCCGAGGTCTTGCACACACCCAAAGTTGGTTTGTCTGTGAGTTTTTACCATAAAAACTGACTGCGTTGACGAGCGAGATACATTCAGCATCTTGCTCCAATCTTCTCTAATGGACCTGTTCACATGGATCAATTCCACCAGTTGAACTTATGTTTAATATGGCCTGCCTTTGGAACTGGCTCCAGTTTGTTTAGGTACAGTTCCTTGATTTTTTGTCTTTGGTACGATCTGTTGATGTCTCTCACACTACTTCTGGTTAAGTACAGCCATGTTAACTTTGTCCAGCAACAATGGCTACCCAGCCCCCACAATGCATTGCAAAATCACATGCCCTTTAGAGCCCTATACCGTATCGGTTATTGTACGTCTAAACATTGCATCCAACAAACTAGTCTATTTTCCCGCGTATCACTCCACAGATTTGAGTGTCCAAACAAACAATCCAACGTGTCAGAGAGAAAACCTTTCCTTCAAAAAGGCCTTTTAGGACATTTTTATGTGGCCTTTTCTTGTTTTATCTTGTGGTTCTGTCTCTTTGAACTTATCTGCCTAAATGCTGTAACCCTTTGATGTTTCTCTGGAATGTTAAGTGCATTACAAAAAAGAAGTATTATTTTTGGTAGGCAAAATTAAAGGGGAACATTATCACAATTTCAGAAGGGTTAAAACCATTAAAAATCAGTTCCCAGTGGCTTATTTTATTTTTCAAAGTTTTTTTCAAAATTTTACCCATCACGCAATATCCCTAAAAAAAGCTTCAAAGTGCCTGATTTTAACCATCGTTATATACACTCGTCCATTTTCCTGTGACGTCACATAGTGATGCCAATACAAACAAACATGGCGGATAGAACAGCAAGCTATAGCGACATTAGCTCGGATTCAGACTCGGATTTCAGCGGCTTAAGCGAAATTGAAGAAGAAACTGAAGCTATTGAGCCATATCGGTTTGAACCGTATGCAAGCAAAACTGACGAAAACGACACGACAGCCAGCGACACGGGAGAAAGCGAGGACGAATTCGGCGATCGCCTTCTAACCAACGATTGGTATGTTTGTTTTTAAGTGTTGTAATGTTTTTAAGCTAAATTATTGGTAAACACAGTTTATGTATAATAATTTACGTAAAACCGCGAGTAATGAATAAAGTTTTCATCAATTAATATATTCTGTAGACATACCCTCATCCGCTCTCTTTTCCTGAAAGCTGATCTGTCCAGTTTTGGAGTTGATGTCAGCAGGCCAGGGAAGCTAGGGTCGATATTCTTCTCTTGATCATCTTCGGTGGCATAAGGGACGGTGTGAGCCAAGACATCCAGGGGGTTTAGCTCGCTCGTCTGCGGGAACAAACTGCCGCCATTACGTGCCATGCTAGCGAGGTCCTTTGTCCCTGAATTGCTCACACACTCCGGCAGATTCAATGGGGGTCTGGCGGCAGATTTCTTTGACTTTATGGTTGGAAATGCATCTGCTTTGAGTGTCGCAGGATATCCACACATTCTTGCCATCTCTGTCGTAGCATAGCTTTCGTGGGTAAAGTGTGCGGAACAAACCTCCAATTTCTTGCCACTTTGGCATCTTTGGGCCACTGGTGCAACTTGAATCCGTCCCTGTTGGTGTTGTTACACCCTCCGACAACACACCGACGAGGCATGATGTCTCCAAGGTACGGAAAACAGTCGAAAAAACGGAAAATAACAGAGCTGATTTGACTCGGTGTTTGAGAAAATGGGGGATTGCTTCCCGATGTGACGTCATCGTTCCGAGAGCGAATAATAGAAAGGCGTTTAATTCGACAAAATTCACCCATTTAGAGTTCAGAAATCGGTTAAAAAAATATATGGTCTTTTTTCTGCAACATGAAGGTATATATTGACGCTTACATAGGTCTGCTGATAATGTTCCCCTTTAAATACATTATTATTATTAAATACAAGAAATAAAGTATTAAAGTTGCTCTCTCTTCCTCCATCTTTTAATGAATTGGATTTTCATTATTTCTTATAGGAAAAAATGTTTTGGGTTTTCATACGATTCACTCTTCCTCTGACCTTTTGGAAGAGAATACTAAGGAAGACCCGAGTACTGTTGTACTTGTACCTTTTACAACAAGTTGCTTTTGTCCATGCTGCCTGCATGGGGCCTGCAGTCACACATGGTGAGAGCCACACAAGACAGGAAAGGTTTTCCTTGGCATGTCAAAGGACCACAACATCCTCCACACCGTCCCTAATAAGCCCAGGGATATGCCTGGTGAGTAATGAGCTCAAGGGTCCTGAGGAAATGTGGCAAATACACGTGGAATACATTCCATTTAATGAAAGAATGGGTAGAAGGCGCACATTCCTTGAGTGCTGCTGCCGGGAGACTCAATGTCAGATTGTGTGCTGAAGAATGCTATTCATTCCACAGTGGGGAATCCAAGCTAACATTTTAGGTATGTCGCATTCAAACAGCAGACATGTTATTTTGTTTTGTCTGTGGCTCCATTTTTAGCTGGTGCAAGGACAAACTATAAGTAACCTTTTTGTAAGAAACAAGCTCATTGCCTTGTCCACATTTGATTTGGCCTTCTGAGCCACAACAACACTGAGGAGCTGCTAAGTGGCTTTGCATTGATCCTGAAGGCTGCCCAATGACGTGACTTGTTGGCTACTGGTGACCTTAGGGGGGTGGCTCTCCATGCACAGAGCTACAAGACATGGTGGTGAAGTTGGACCATGCACAGCTTCAATATTCTCTTTCTTTCTGGCTTGAGCCAGCTGGAGCTTCATTTAGAAGCAATATGCTTTGGCCACAAGTATACAAATGTGGGCTTTGTACCGAGGATGTCGTTGTGGCTTGTGCAGCCCTTTGAGACACTTGTGATTTAGGGCTATATAAATAAAGATTGATTGATTGATTGATTGATGTTCTCCCTCCCCACTGAAGGGAAATTTGCTTGGAATGCATGGGGAAAAAATATTAATCCACACAAAAGGTGACAAAATATAGTGTTTGTCAACAATTTTAAATAATTAACACTATTGAATATTGGCAGTAACATTTAGCCTTGATGTTGGAATTTAGCTATTTTTTAGTAAGCCACGTCATTGTGTGCTATGGCTTTAATTAGGACTGGGCAATATATGGAATATACTGGATATATCACGGGTTTGTCTCTGTGCGATGTAGGAAATGACTATATGGTGAGTACTCGAGTATACGTTCTCACGCAGTTGCTTTTAGCTGCAGGCATTACACTACAGGCTCGTCTCACTCCTTCTTGTCTCTCCTTCTCACAGAGACAGAAAACAAGTGCACCTTCTTACATACGTCACATACTGTCGCGCGTGCAACGTCATACGCCCTCGCGTAAATAAAGAAATACAATCATGTGTGCTTACGGACTGTATCCCTGCAGACTGCATTGATATATATTGATATATAGTGTATATATTGTGTTTTTATGTTGATTTAATAATAAAAAAATAAAAAAATAAAAAATATATATATATTTTTTTTTTTTTCCTTGTGCGGCCCGGTACCAATCGGTCCACGGCCCGGTGGTTGGGGACCACTGCCCTAGCTCATAACATTACATCTTTCCCCCTATAAAGAAATAATGTTAACTCAATAAAGTGTATTTCTTTTTTTAGCTTTAACTTTTCATTTTTTAGCATTGTAACCACATTTGCAAACAACTTTTCTCTTCATAGAATTTTCTTTCAATAAAGAAATAAAGTGCAACAATGTCAAAGCATCATAACAAACAGTTATGTTCCAATAGCAGCAGAAGTGCACTTTTTGGAGAGCTGTATTATTTTCAGTTTTGTGCCCATGGGACTGATTTTATTCAACACTATATTATTATTTATACACCTATAGTGATCACAGAGACAGGTTGTTTTTGTGTTAATGTATATATTTGTTTTTCTTAAAAATCCCACTTAATATACTTTGGGTAACCACAGTCAATATTTATTTATTTTATTTTATTTTTTTAGGGGGGGTAACAGTCAATATTTATTTATTTATTAGATTAAAATGTTTTCTTATATAATAAAAGTGAGCTTTTGTTAAACCAAATATTGTGTGTTTTTTTCCACATACAACAACCTATCTGGACTCCATAAGAGAATCGATAAGGAATCGGTTCGATAAGAGGATTCGATAATAGGCTCGAACTCGATCATTTCTTATCAAACATCATCCCTACATATGACAATATGTCATATGACATATGATTCATACTTACTATATTGTGCAACCATATTCTCTTTCATTGAAAAGTCAATTTTGCAAAAAAAAAGGTAGGTTATTTGTCTTTAATCAAACTGAATGGAGAAGGTGGATGTCTGTAAAAGAAAACAAGTGTTGCAGGGGACAGGTGTGACAGGGTTCTGCTGGGGGGGGCCGAGGCCACCACTGTCCACCTTGGTGTTTATTTGTCCACCCCCTCCCCTCTAGGCACTCAAAGGGTAAACGTCTATTCTGGTTTAGGGTTACAGCTGATCTGCCTTGAACCCCCGGGCTCCCAAGTGCACATGCCATTCCTGGCAAGCCAGTGCCCACCCGCAGGGAGCTAGGGCCACTTTTTTTCTTTGTTTCACCCACCTTTGCCCACGCAAACCCTCAATCACATGACACAGAACGAGCAATCTGACCCCCAATCATGTGTCCATCAGAGGACAGTCATGTCTGCAGAAGGTGGCTAACAGTTCGAGTCAGGGTGACGACACATCCATCTTCTTCCAGATAGGGTTAGATAGTACTTTAACACAAGGTGATGACACATCCATCTTCTTCCAGATAGATAGATAGTACTTTATCCATCCATCCAAGACACCAAAGCTGCCAAAGCCATTTGTTAGCCAACATCTCTCAGCCATCTATTGAGGCACCTGGTCATCGCTCAAGATTACTCTTATTCTATTTTACAGCTAAACTGTGGGGGTATAGACCATAATAAGGCTAAGGTACACAGTCGAGAATAAATTGGGACACAAAAAAGGGTGGCCCCTATGGGGTGTGGTCAAAAGTCATGCTAGCATACAGGTGACACAGATATCCTGAAAATTGTATTATCATTCAACAAATGCTCATTTATACTTTCTTGCTAAATTCCACCATTGCCCTTGCAAAGACCATTGGCTTAATGTTTTACTTTTTTTCCATCAATCTTTCTCAAAATTTACAATCAGTTGCTCGTCAGTTTTTAAATGAAAGTGGGGTGGTAATTGTTCATTTTTGCGACAGCTAGTGGTCACGATAATTCACTAATGTATATAAGACAGATATTGCCCTCCAAAATAGTCTCTCTCTTTTTGATGAAATAGCATTAGAGGAATTATGATGGCGTGTAAGTGAGATAAAACAAACAACATGTTTACTTGACCCACTTCCTGGGAAACCTATTAAAGAACTGTTAGTATTATTAGGTCCATCAGTGCTAAATATTATAAACATATCACTTTCCTCTGGCACTGTTCCCCTAGCAGTCAAGAAAGTGGTTATTCATGCTCTGCTCAAAAGACCTAACCTCCATCCTGACCTCATGGTAAACTACCGACCGGTGTCACACCTTCCCTTTATTTCCAAAATCCTCGAAAAGATTGTCGCACAGCAGCTAAATGAACACTTAGTGTCTAACAATCTCTGTGAACCTTTTCAATCCGGTTTCAGGGCAGCCCTCGCAAAAATAACTAATGATCTACTGCTAACGATGGATGTCATCTATGTTGCTGCTTCTTCATCTTAGCGCTGCTTTCCATAGCGTCCATCATAATATTTTATTAGAGCGTATCAAAACACGTATTGGTATGTCAGACTTAGCCTTGTCGTGGTTGAACTCTTATCTTACTGACAGGATGCAATGCGTCTCCCATAACAATGTGACCTCGGACTATGTTAAGGTAACGTGCGGAGTTCCTCAGGGTTCGGTTCTTGGCCCTGCACTCTTTAGTATTTACATGTTGCTGCTAGGTGACATCATACGTGTTAGCTTTCACTGTTATGATGATGACGTGTCTTAATGGAATTAAATAATCACCTGGAGGCGTGTCTTAATGACATTAAATAATCATCTGGAGGCGTGACTTAATGAAATTAAACAATCACCTGGAGGCGTGTCTTAATGAAATTAAACAATGGATGTCTGCTAACTTTAAATGTAAATGGCTAACTTTTTGCAACTCAACGCTAAGAAAACGGAAACGCTGATTATCGGTCCTGCTAGACACCGACATTTATTTAATAACATCTGCAGTCCCCTCCAAGGTTTCTCATTGTGTCCATTGGATTGACTTTTTTCTTGCCCTGATGTGGGAACTGATGTCGTTGTGGCTTGTGCAGCCCTTTGAGACACTCGTGACGCAATAAGTTGAATGAGGCGTACGGGATACTTTTTTAAAACGCTTCTACCTCGGAGACATTGGATCTAAGTAATATGCAACTAGAATTATTTGATACTACAAATGGCGTGTTTTAGACTATCAATCAAAGTTTACTTATACAGCCCTTAATCACAAGTGTCTCAAAGGGCTGCACAAACCACAACGACATCATTGGCTCAGATCCCACATCAGGGCAAGGAAAAGACTCGAGCCAATGTGAACAATGAGAAACCTTGGAAGGTGCAATGGATGCTGAGTGGATTCAGTCCAGTTCATAGTACAATATTCTTCAATTATGCATGTCTAGCTTGTGTGCTAGCTCCTTGTAGCCTATAGCCCACCATGTTTACCTTTTGTCAATGAATTCACTCGAGGACATTTGGATGGTAACTGTCTGTCGAGCTTTGCACAAGTAAACAAGACTGCTTGTATCTGAGCCTCATATCGCTGAGGGGAAATGCTAGCAGATATAATCCAATATTTGTTTTACTGCTGATATTGCTGATCATACCAATATCCAATATCGGATCGGGACACCCCTAGTAAGAAGTGCAATATGCTTTACTTTGCATGCCTCAAATAACTAGCATCAGTTTTGATATAAGAATGGAAGTTTGCATGAAAAAAACTATCTGTCAGTTAGGGCTGGGCGATATAAGGAATATACTGGATATATCGCGGGTTTGTCTCTGTGCGATATAGAAAACGACTATATGGTGATATTGGAGTATACGTTCTCACACAGTTGCTTTTAGCTGCAGGCATTACACTACACTCACTCTTTCCTGTCTCTGCTTCTCACAGAGACATAAAACAAGCGCACCTTCTTACATACGTCACATACTGTCACGTGTGCAACGTCATACGCCCTCGCCCAGCAGAGAGGTAGTGGCATGGGTAACATTAGCTGTGATGCTAACAGCTAACGGTGTGGTTTGAGTGGTAATACGAGAGAAAAAAGGTGCTAATCTGGTAACAAATGGAGGAATAATTAATTCCCAAGAAAAACAGCAGGGGCTCCATCGTCTGACGGTGGTTTGGCTTCAAGCGGGAATATGTCTTTACATGTCAACATCTCCGTTCGCTGTCACACCAACTAAATGCCGAAGCAACTATTTCCACATCAACACCGTAGGACATACACCATTTGATATACAGCTCATTTTTATGTGACACTTATTGAAATATCTTGTGTGACATCATGCACAAAAGTGCACTTTATTTGTTTTAAACTATTGTAGGGGCGTTCTGTACAAAAAGTGCACTTTAATTGAGTGTTGTTTTGATATGTCATCTTAGTGACATCATGCACAAAAGTGCACTAATAGCTTGTTTTAAAATGTCTCTGACAATCTTGCACTTTCTGTTTGGAAATGACATGAATGTTTGTGCCACTGCTTAATAACTCTTTAATAAATACACTTTTACTTGTGATTTCCCTCTCTGCATGAAAGTTTAAAAGTAGCATATATTAATGAAGAAGAATGTTTTCATGTAGACACGTAGAATCATCATACTGCTGTCATTATATGCATCAAGTGTTCATTCAAGGCGAAGGCCAAATATCCACATATATATGGTGTATCGCTGTATGGCCTAAAAATATTGAGATATTAAAAAAAGGTCATATCGCCCAGCCCTACTGTCAGTATTGTTTTGGCCTACTTGCAGCATATCAGAGCAAGTGGAAGTGACATCAGAGCAAGTGGAAGTGACATCAGAGCAAGTGGAAGTGACAGCTGTGCAAGAAACAGAAGTTGACAGAAAAAATGTCCTTCTTAAAAAGAGTAAACAAAAATGTATTACAAGTTATTTTTGCTTGTAATGAGCAAAGAAATCAGCCAATGGAACCAGTTAAAGGGGAAGATTATCAGCAGACCTATGTAAGCGTCAATATATACCTTGATGTTGCAGAAAAAAGACCATATATTTTTTTAACCGATTTCCGAACTCTAAATGGGTGAATTTTGGCAAATTAAACGCCTTTCTATTATTCGCTCTCGGAGCGATGACGTCACAACGTGGCGTCACATCGGGAAGCAATCCGCCATTTTCTCAAACACTGAGTCAAATCAGCTCTGTTATTTTCCGTTTTTTTCGACTGTTTTCCGTACCTTGGAGACATCATGCCTCGTCGGTGTGTTGTCGGAGGGTGTAACAACACCAACAGGGACGGATTCAAGTTGCACCAGTGGCCCAAAGATGCCAAAGTGGCAAGAAATTGGAGGTTTGTTCCGCACACTTTACCCACGAAAGCTATGCTACGACAGAGATGGCAAGAATGTGTGGATATCCTGCGACACTCAAAGCAGATGCATTTCCAACCATAAAGTCAAAGAAATCTGCCGCCAGACCCCCATTGAATCTGCCGGAGTGTGTGAGCAATTCAGGGACAAAGGTCCTCGGTAGCACGGCAAGCAATGGCGGCAGTTTGTTCCCGCAGACCAGCGAGCTAAACCCCCTGGATGTCTTGGCTCACACCGTCCCTTATGCCGCCGAAGATGATCAAGAGAAGAATATCGACCCTAGCTTCCCTGGCCTGCTGACATCAACTCCAAAACTGGACAGATCAGCTTTCAGGAAAAGAGAGCGGATGAGGGTATGTCTACAGAATATATTAATTGATGAAAACTGGGCTGTCTGAACTCTCAAAGTGCATGTTGTTGCCAAATGTATTTCATATGCTGTAAACCTAGTTCATAGTTGTTAGTTTCCTTTAATGCCAAACAAACACATACCAATCGTTGGTTAGAAGGCGATCGCCAAATTCGTCCTCGCTTTCTCCCGTGTCGCTGGCTGTCGTGTCGTTTTCATGGGTTTCGCTTGCATACGGTTCAAACCGATATGGCTCAATAGCTTCAGTTTCTTCTTCAATTTGGTTTTCGCTACCTGCCTCCACACTACAACCATCCGTTTCAATACATGCGTAATCTGTTGAATCGCTTAAGCCGCTGAAATCCGAGTCTGAATCCGAGCTAATGTCGCTATAGCTTGCTTTTCTATTTGTTTGTGTTGGCTTCACTGTGTGACGTCACAGGAAAATGGACGGGTGTATATAACGATGGTTAAAATCAGGCACTTTGAAGCTTTTTTTAGGGATATTGCGTGATGGGTAACATTTTGAAAAAAACTTCGAAAAATAAAATAAGCCACTGGGAACTGATTTTTAATGGTTTTAACCCTTCTGAAATTGTGATAATGTTCCCCTTTAAAATTGTCTTGGTAAGATTTCTTGAACCAAGACATTATATTTAAGTGTCTCTGCCCGCGACTCGCTCGTGAAAAGTTCGGCAAAGTAACAAAAATTAAGAGGAAATAAATATGATTACATAGCCAAATGTCCTGTTGTGTGAATGGGCAATATGAGCCCATCAACACGGGAAAAGACAACTGGGGGAAAAAATGCACTTCAAGGTGTTCAATATTTATTTAACTTAAATGTTTGCTCACGGAAATGAGAGTCCATTCTATTTTTTTGTTTATTTAAAATAACTAAATGTTATTTACCTTCCAATTACAGTACAATGGTAAACAATTCTACAGTAATGAGAAATTGTATAACATGTATATCCTTTTAAATGGTTATTTGCCTCATCATATATTATGATTACATTAGTGCTTAATTTAGTCAAAAAGTAATGCTGACAACAATATTGTTCATCGGCAACAATTTGTAGGACAATCTACCGTCCAGCAAAAAGTGTTGAGTGTGTGTGACGTATAAATGGAAATAATTGAAGAGCGTCTTTTTATGTTGTGATCAAGTTTTGTGCAACTCATTGAAGTTGATGAACAATGAAATAGAGGAAAGTGAGAGAGGTGGGCGGGGCGTACCGTACATCTTGCCCTCGTCAGAGAGGATGATTTTCCTGCGGCCACAGGGCGGGTAAATGGCCAGGGCCTCCTGGAAGCTCTGCTCAATGTCGGGGCTCCACACGCCTTCCGCATCGTTCTCTAAGGGTTTGTCTAGCCCGTCCCCCAGCTCCTCGCTCCCACCCCTGGGGGAGGGGGCCGGCACCCACTCCGTAGACGTGGTGGGAAGACGGGAAGGGAACCACAGAGCAAGGATGGATGCTCGAGGGTTTCAGGGTAGCAGGCTGGAGGTTGTGCTCCTTCTTGTAGGGAATCCACCAGTGTGTTGATGTTAGCCCTAGAAAACAAGGAAATAGTAATACATTCAATTCTTATCTGCAAGAACAATTCACACTTTCCTGGAGGAAACGTCTTTTAAAAAGCTTACAAAAAAAAACTATTTTTTTTCATTTTGATTCATTTTTTAAATCT
Source organism: Nerophis lumbriciformis (assembly GCF_033978685.3). Classification (NCBI taxonomy): domain Eukaryota; kingdom Metazoa; phylum Chordata; class Actinopteri; order Syngnathiformes; family Syngnathidae; genus Nerophis; species Nerophis lumbriciformis. Next base: position 54,641,547 of record NC_084557.2, read on the forward strand.
ATTTTATAACGTGCATATTGTATTTGTTTAAATCAATTCACTCCTTAATCACTAAAAACAATGTCATTAATATTTTTGTTTTATTTTGCATGTATGTTATGTATTTTAAGTTGTTTGTTTCAAATGTGCTATTTTGTATTTGTTGTAATTGTGCAATCAATTTACACATTACTAATAAAACTATATTTGAATACTTCAATCAATTACTTCACTGTCATTGTCAAAATAACAGCAGTTATACATACTACAAAATGTTCAACTTTACTTATATTTACACTTCAGTACAGTATTAATATTTGTAACTTAGCTCACAAAATTGTTCAGAATGTCAATTCTAGTCATGTAACTTATTTGTGTTGCCAGGTGTGCATAACTGCTCCATAGGCCAATGAAACCATTGTTGTCATGCACCGAGTGAAAGGGAAGTCGTGATGAATGAGTATTGTGTATTGTGTGACATACGTTTGTATAAGGGCTGGACAATTCATCACATTTTGATTATGGCTTCTCACGATCATGATAATGATTAAAACAGTAATAACAATGGAATGCAAAAAACCTTGGCTTGTAACGGTGAAACAGAAGAGTGAGCGTATGAGTGGAGAAAAGACCACGTCTACTAGAAGTTGGGGATCGTACCATGGTTGCTCTTTTGTAATTGAAAAATTGAAATGTGAGTCAAATGTGACCAAATTGAACATTAGTTTGAAAAAATTCCAAAACACGTCCTGATCTCAACAAGGCAAGAGGGCCACTTTGAAACAGACCATACTATGAAGTTCAAGTTAAAGTACCAATGATAGAATATGGAATATGGAATATGGAACCCTGCCATCAGGGAGAAGACTCCGGGTCCCACTATGCAAATCTAACCGCCTTAAATTATCATTTGTCCCAGCCACCATTAAGCTGACCAACAATGTGCAATAGAATTTTAATACATAGGTTAGCACTTTTTTAGCACATAGCACTTTAGCACATAGCACTTTAGAACTAAGCACTTTAGCACACAGCACTTTATCCATGAGCTCTAGTGCAATGCACATTGGTACTTTATCTTTATCTCCATACTGTAGATTTTATGCCTACATCAAAGTGCCACCTATGTCTATCAAGCTCCATGTTCTGATGTTTAAATGTTAGTTGTATGGTTGTGGTTGTGTCTGTGCTTGTGTTTTTGTTCTGTTGTTTTTGGGTATGTTAAGAAAGCAATGATGCACTGTGCCCAAGACAAATTTCCCCGCGGGGACAATAAAGTTGAACCTTGAACCTTGAATCCTAGTCACACACACACTAGATGTGGTGAAATTTGTCCTTTGCATTTGACCCATCACCCTTGTTCACCCCCTGGGAGGTGAGGGGAGAAGTGAGCAGCAGCGGTGGCCGCGCCCGGGAATCATTTTCGGTGATTTAACCCCCAATTCCAAGCCTTGATGCTGAGTGCCAAGCAGGGAGGTAATGGCTCCCATTTTTATAGTCTTTGGTATGACTCGGCCGGGGTTTGAACTCACAACCTACCCATCTCAGGGCGGACGCTCTAACCACTAGGCCACTGAGTAGGTTAGCGCAAGCTCAAGCTAGCAAGACATTTCATCTGCTTGTGTTGTTGTGAACGACATCATGGTTGTAAGAGCAATATATAAACAGGACAGCAGTCGCAACTTGAGAGGATCTCTTTCTTTCCCCAACAGCCTCAAGTCATCTGCACACTTCCCCTTTTCACAATAACAGCACGGTGCGCTTCATCCAGTCTAACTGCGCTAACAAAATAAGAGTTTTGAAAAAGTACCTTACACAAGCATAATGTACTTAAAGAAGCAGTAGAGTGGAATATAGCTCTACATTGAAGCTATTATCATATATATCTGATTTGTGACATCAAAAGACTTCCAAAGTTTGCAAATAAATACTAGATATGATCAAAATACTAGATATGATCAAAATAGGATCAATCTGACGGAGATTACTGAGCCATTTTGAGAGATAATGAGGAAGCCAGTCACGTGATTGTGTGACTAGCAACCAAAGATCAACAACAATGCTAGTCAAGCAGACTTTGTGAGAGCCAACAACAACTACTTTGGAAAAATGATGATCCAGGACCTTATATTTTTTTGAGCCCGAACACAAAGAGGATGAGCAATACGTTTTAGAAGCCAAGTGATGGATGCAGCTTCATTGTGACACTGCAGCATTGCTAGCTGCTAAACATGCTAACTCACTTTAACAAACACTTACTGTAATATTTCCACTCTGGCTGGGATGCCGACCGACATCACTGGTTCACATCATTTTGTTGATTGCAATCCTCGCGAAGGGTTAAAAAAAGTTCCTGCAGGAAGCGTCTTGTGGGGTCTACTTGGTCATCTCGGGGGATGTGAAAGTGGACCAGCCTGTCAGACCATGGCCACATTTGTCTACTGGCAGGTGACAGGTGCATGAATTACAGAGGTACATTTACTCCGTTACATCTACTTGACTAACTTTTGGGATAAATTGTACTTCTAAGAGTAGTTTTAATGCAACATACTTTTACTTTTACTTGAGTATATTTATAGAGAAGAAACGCTACTTTTACTCCGCTCCATTTATCTACATTCAGCTCGCTACTCGCTATCCATCTGTTAATGCACGCTTTGTTTGTTTTGCTTTGTCAGACAGACCTTCAAAGTAGGATCTATCGCATGCCTGCGTTTCACCAATCAAATACACTCACTGGTGACGTTTGACTCCGTTTCACCAATCAAATACAGTCACTGGTGACGTTTGACTCCGTTTCACCAATCAAATACAGTCACTGGTGACGTTTGACTCTGTTTCACCAATCAAATGCAGTCACTGGTGACGTTTGACTCTGTTTCACCAATCAAATACAGTCACTGGTGACGTTTGACTCTGTTTCACCAATCAAATGCAGTCACTGGTGACGTTTGACTCTGTTTCACCAATCAAATACAGTCACTGCTGACGTTTGACTCCATTTCACCAATCAAATACAATCACTGGTGACCTTTGACTCCGTTTCACCCATCAAATGTAGTCACTGGTGACGTTTGACTCCATTTCACCAATCAAATACAGTCACTGGTGACGTTTGACTCCGTTTCACCAATCAAATGCAGTCACTGGTGACGTTTGACTCCATTTCACCAATCAAATGCAGTCACTGGTGACGTTTGACTCCGTTTCACCAATCAAATACAGTCACTGGTGACGTTTGACTCCGTTTCACCAATCAAATACAGTCACTGGTGACGTTTGACTCCGTTTCACCAATCAAATACAATCACTGGTGACGTTTGACTCCGTTTCACCAATCAAATACAGTCACTGGTGACGTTTGACTCCGTTTCACCAATCAAATACAGTCACTGGTGACGTTTGACTCCGTTTCACCAATCAAATACAGTCACTGGTGACGTTTGACTCCGTTTCACCAATCAAATACAGTCACTGGTGACGTTTGACTCCATTTCACCAATCAAATGTAGTCACTGGTGACGTTTGACTCCGTTTCACCAATCAAACAGAGCCAGGCAGTCACATGATTAACTGCACATAAAGTTTCAGCGGCAAACAACAACAAGCTTAAGCTTACATGAACTCAACATCAAATTTGAGGAAGCACATGGCGGTAAGTAACGTTAGTAGATATTTTGTCTGTCACCGTAGGCTGATGTTAGCTTCCCTGCTATGAATCACTGTCAAATGTACATCGTGTGGGGACATTTATTAACGCACTGCAGCCTCATAGACACACACACACACACACACACACACACACACACACACACACACACACACACACACACACACACACACACACACGCACACACACACACACACACGCATGCATAGAAACACCAATCAGTGTGTTCTAGGTCTGCAACTAACAATTAATTTGATAATCGATTAATCTGTCGATTATTACTTTGATTAATCGATTAGTAATCGGATAAAAGAGACAAACTACATTTCTATCCTTTCCAGTATTTAATTGAAAAAAACCAGCATACTGGCACCATACTTATTTTGATTATTGTTTCGCAGCTGTTTGTACATGTTGCAGTTTATAAATAAAGGTTTATAAAAAATAAAAAAAATTGTTTTTTTAAATTACAAAACAAAAAAAACAAAAACATTTGCCTTTGCACATGCGCATAGGATAGATTCAACGAATCGATGACTAAATTAATCGCCAACTATTTTTATAATCGATTAGGCAGCACGGTGGTAGAGGGGTTAGTGCATGTGCCTCACAATACGAAGGTCCTGAGTAGTTGTGAGTTCAATCCCGGGCTCGGGATCTTTCTTTGTGGAGTTTGCATGTTCAGAATCAGAATCAGAATCAGCTTTATTGTCATTACGCAAGGTAACGAGATTGAGGCCATTCCATACAGTGCGATGTGTGCATGCTAGAAAAACAATGTGCAAATATATAAAAATATAAAAAATGTAGAAGTGCAATGAATATGGTGTGAAATGAATATATACATGAAAAAAACAAAACAAAAACAGGGTGGTTGGTGGAATGGGTTATTGCACCGAAGAGAAGGCAGTTATGAGGGACAATGGGGCAGTCCGTTCAGGATGGTTATGGCCCTGGGGAAGAAGCTGTTCTTTAGCCTGTTTGTTTTGGTTTTAATGCACCTGTAGCGCTTCCCAGAGGGCAGCAGGTGGAACAGGTCAGAGCCAGGGTGGGTGCTGTCCTTGATGATGGCACTGGCTCTGTTGAGGCAGCGGGAGGTGTAGATGTCCGTCAGAGAGGGGAGAGGGCGGCCGATGATCTTCTGAGCCGTCTTGACCACTCTTTGCAGCCTCTCCCTGTCTGCTGCAGTGCAGCTGCCGTACCATACCGTAATACAGTAGGTCAGCAGGCTCTCGATGGACGAGCGGTAGAAGGTCAGCAGCAGGTCAGGCTTCAGGTTGTACTTCCCGAGGACTCTAAGGAAGTGTAGCCGCTGCTGAGCCTTCTTGATGATTGATGTGGTGTTGACTGTCCAGGAGAAGTCATTAGAGATGTGGACTCCAAGGTACTGCGTGGGTTCTACTCTGGCTTCCTCCCACCTCCAAAGACATGCACCTGGGGATAGGCCCCTCCCACCTCCAAAGACATGCACCTGGGGATAGGCCCCTCCCACCTCCAAAGACATGCACCTGGGGATAGGTTGATTAGCAACACTAAATGGTCCCTAGTGTGTGAATGTTGTCTATCTGTGTTGGCCCTGTGATGAGGTGGTGACTTGTCCAGGGTGTACACAGCCTTCCGCCCGAATGCAGCTGAGATAGGCTCCAGCACCCCCCGCGACCCCAAAAGGGACAAGTGGTAGAAAATGGATGGATGGATGGATGTTACTCATTTATACCAGTTTGTCATCTAGATGTTACTTAAAGTTGCATTTGGGTGGTGCAATACATTAAATAATTGTGTTTCAATATCAATCAAAATAATTGTGTTTCAATATCAATCAAAATAATGGTTGATTTGTATTTGTGCTATAATGGTGCAGCCTTAATAAAACACAGTAAAGTGAGTAAAGTAGCCATTGGAAGGGTTAGCTCCTTCCAACATGTCACAGCAGCTGCTCAAAGCAACAGTGATTAGGTTAGTGCAGGCGCTAGAACAAATAAAAGCGTGGAGATGAAGAAGAGGAGCAGGGTGAAGGAGGGCTTGCTGGGGGGCTCCAAAGTCAATAGATGAGGAGCCACATTAGAGAGGATCATCATCCAGACACACATTCATGCCAAAAGGACCACGGCAAGATATTAGGGCTCCAGGGGGAGACTTTTTTTACTGGCTGAGATCTTCACGACAACTAAATTGTTAGGAAGGAATTTGTATCAATGTTGATCACATTTGCTGCCTATGAATGTCTCTAATTAGCTCGGCATTCCTCAATGACTGCACATCAGCCTGATGCAGACTTGACTGAGGGACGGACTGAAATCCTCTTTGATATTCAGGGTGTGCATTATGTAGCAACATCAGATACACCACTGAAATCATCTTTGATATTTAAAGGGGAACATTATCAGCAGACCTATGTAAGTGTCAATATATACCTTGATGTTGCAGAAAAAAGACCATATATTTTTTTAACCGATTTCCGAACTCTAAATGGGTGAATTTTGGCGAATTAAACGCCTTTCTAATATTCGCTCTCGGAGGGATGACGTCACATCAGGAAGCATTCCGCCATTTTCTCAAACATCGAGTCAAATCAGCTCTGTTATTTTCCGTTTTTTTCGACTGTTTTCCGTACCTTGGAGACATCATGTCTCGTCGGTGTGTTGTCGGAGGGTGTAACAACACCAACAGGGACGGATTCAAGTTGCACCAGTGGCCCAAAGATGCCAAAGTGGCAAGAAATTGGACGTTTGTTCCGCACACTTTACCCACGAAAGCTATGCTACGACAGAGATGGCAAGAATGTGTGGATATCCTGCGACACTCAAAGCAGATGCATTTCCAACCATAAAGTCAAAGAAATCTGCCGCCAGACCCCCATTGAATCTGCCGGAGTGTGTGAGCAATTCAGGGACAAAGGACCTCGCTAGCACGGCAAGCAATAGCGGCAGTTTGTTCCCGCAGACGAGCGAGCTAAACCCCCTGGAAGTCTTGGCTCACACCGTCCCGAAGATGATCAAGAGAAGAATATCGACCCTAGCTTCCCTGGCCTGCTGACATGAGGGTATGTCTACAGAATATACTAATTGATGAAAACTGGGCTGTCTGCACTCTCAAAGTGCATGTTGTTGCCAAATGTATTTCATATGCTGTAAACCTAGTTCATAGTTGTTAGTTTCCTTTAATGCCAAACAAACACATACCAATCGTTGGTTAGAAGGCCATCGCCGAATTCGTCCTCGCTTTCTCCCGTGTCGCTGGCTGTCGTGTGGTTTTCGTCGGTTTCGCTTGCATACGGTTCAAACCGATATGGCTCAATAGCTTCAGTTTCTTCTTCAATTTGGTTTTGGCTACCTGCCTCCACACTACAACCATCCGTTTCAATACATGCGTAATCTGTTGAATCGCTTAAGCCGCTGAAATCCGAGTCTGAATCCGAGCTAATGTCGCTATAGCTTGCTGTTCTATGCGCCATGTTTGTTTGTGTTGGCTTCACTATGTGACGTCACAGGAAAATGGACGGGTGTATATAACGATGGTTAAAATCAGGCACTTTGAAGCTTTTTTTAGGGATATTGCGTGATGGGTAAAATTTTGAAAAAAACTTCGAAAAATATAATAAGCCACTGGGAACTGATTTTTAATGGTTTTAACCCTTCTGAAATTGTGATAATGTTCCCCTTTAAGGTGTACAGTTTGTAGCAACATCAGCTACATCACTGAAATCCCCTTTGATATTTAAGGTGTGCAGTTTTTAGCAACATCAGCTTCATGTCCTGACCAGCAAAATGGAAGTGAGCTGATACGGAAGCACTTGCTGAAGAAGGAAGTTATGTGTGGGTACAATCAGAGCTTTGTTGTTGTGGACATTTCCTGCTCGCTCAGACCTCCGGTATGTCCATTTAGGGCAAGAACAGGCCAGTGACGTCACTTTTAATACGTGTTAGGTGGGAAGTTCTCAAAGGAAGGGGTTTAAAACAGGATTGGTTTCACTGGGTGAGAGGTAAAAGTAGTCCAGGGACTCAATCAAGTGTGTTCCACAACTTGTCCATACACAAATACAAACATGCAGGCTTAGTTCAGTCTCTTCAAAATCAACTGAGCTTAGTCTTCCCATAGTGGACCACAAAGTAAACGAGCAGTATAACAACCAAGTGTGCTAAAATGCATCTCGATAGAGAACATTCTCTTCTCTCATTGGCGGTAAGAATGTCAATGATAAAAAGGAGAGAAAAACGAGCCTTTATTGTTAACTTGTCAAAAACTTACAGTACTTGTAGTTTGGTCACGAGTACGCCATCCAGGATTTGTACATCAAAGAAATGCAACACAAAGTGCTTTACAGACTTTAAAACAACGCACCCATGACTCACCTCTCTCCATTATCAGTCACAAACACACACACACACACACAAACACAAACACAAACACACAAACACTCTGGGTACAGAGGAGCCAGGTGAGGTAACACCATCACAGGAAGCGTCTGCACCAGGAGATCTCTGGACCACAGCCTACAGGAGTAGGCCGTGGTCAGAGTCCTCTCTGACACCAAGCACCTCCACAGCCCTGGCCCATAAAATCCCTGATGTAGACGACTCCCGCCCAGGAATGCTGGAAACTTGGAAAGTAGGAATAATAACACGCGTACAAATAGTAAGAACTATGATTAAGAATAAAAGATACAATATGACAAAAAAATAGCCTGAAGATAGAAATAAATTCAAAGTCAAAATCGTTTTTAATCATATTTATTTTTATATTGTTTTTATATTTATTATTATGTTGTTTTTATTCAGTCATTGGTGGAGCTAAGGATAACATTTGAATATTGTTTTTAATATTGTTGTGCAGCACTTTGGAAACATGTTTGTTGTTTAAATGTGCTAGACAAATAAAGTGGATTGGATTGGATTGAAAGTAAATATATAATAAATAAATAGAACTAAATCAAATCTAGCATAAATAAGAATACAAATTCAGATAGGAATGAATTCAATAAAATAAATAAATAAAAGCTCAATCAAAAAGGCTGCTCTTAAAAACATGAACAATTGTCTGCAGCCCCAAGGAGACGTGATAACAGAAAGATGACTTTTGGAATAATTAGGAGACGAGTGCCGGAGGATCTCAGGTTAGAAGCAAATCTGAAAGAAAAGAAGGCCCAATAGCACAAACACATTTATAGACCATAAGAAGAACTTTCTAATGGATCCTGAAACCCTGCAGTGATGTCAACTCTGCTGTAATGTGGAAGATATCCTTTACCTTCCAGCTGAATTATCTGATGTCACTTTACCTTCCAGCTGAATTATCTGATATCACTTTACCTTCCAGCTGAATTATCTGATGTTCCACACAACATTGACTAAGTTTTTTCTTTTCAAATCAATATTTCTTTCCACAGGTTTGGGCCAATAAATACAAATACATTTTTTATGCCAATTTTGCTGGGGTAAAATCTCATTTGTTAAATGCTAGTGCAAGTATAAAAATGATCATGATGTAAAATTCCATTAGCCTGTCAATGGGATTGGCCATTGTATGTTAGCATTAGGCTAACAGCCAGCATTAGTGCCAACTTTAATCCTGCATAATTGCATTGCTTTTTCCAGTTTGTACCAGCTGTATTTAACATGATTCCTAAAGGTTTGTGCACCTCATGTGTATACTCATCTACTTTCCTTTGTGTGCTTAGTGGAGACCATGAAGAAACAACCTCAATTTGGAACTTTTTTTCATCACTAATTTGAAGAACTATCAACCCATCTGCCAAACTAAACTAACCTTTAGAGAGAGCAGGATGATAGAGCAGGTGTGCACAAAGTCTTACATTGTATGATCTATCCACTTTATGTTAGGATAATGAGCCATTACCCCTTCCAAGTCAAAATGTCTGCAGGTTAATTAGCTAAAAACATAACACCATACCACGTCCTACTTGTTAATTAGCTAAAAACACAACACCATACCACGTCCTACAGGTTAATTAGCTAAAAACACAACACCATACCACGTCCTACTTGTTAATTAGCTAAAAACACAACACCATACCACGTCCTACTTGTTAATTAGCTAAAAACACAACACCATACCACATCCTACTTGTTAATTAACTAAAAACACAACACCATACCACGTCCTACTTGTTAATTAACTAAAAACACAACACCATACCACGTCCTACTTGTTAATTAACTAAAAACACAACACCATACCACGTCCTACTTGTTAATTAGCTAAAAACACAACACCATACCACGTCCTACTTGTTAATTAGCAAAAAACACAACACCATACCATGTCCTACTTGTTAATTAGCTAAAAACACAACACCATACCACGTCCTACTTGTTAATTAGCTAAAAACACAACACCATACCACGTCCTACTTGTTAATTAGCTAAAAACACAACACCATACCACGTCCTACTTGTTAATTAGCTAAAAACACAACACCATACCACGTCCTACTTGTTAATTAGCTAAAAACACAACACCATACCACATCCTACTTGTTAATTAACTAAAAACACAACACCATACCACGTCCTACTTGTTAATTAACTAAAAACACAACACCATACCACGTCCTACTTGTTAATTAACTAAAAACACAACACCATACCACGTCCTACTTGTTAATTAGCTAAAAACACAACACCATACCACGTCCTACTTGTTAATTAGCAAAAAACACAACACCATACCATGTCCTACTTGTTAATTAGCTAAAAACACAACACCATACCACGTCCTACTTGTTAATTAGCTAAAAACACAACACCATACCACGTCCTACTTGTTAATTAGCTAAAAACACAACACCATACCACGTCCTACTTGTTAATTAGCTAAAAACACAACACCATACCACGTCCTACTTGTTAATTAGCTAAAAACACAACACCATACCACGTCCTACTTGTTAATTAGCTAAAAACACAACACCATACCACGTCCTACTTGTTAATTAGCTAAAAACACAACACCATACCACGTCCTACTTGTTAATTAGCTAAAAACACAACACCATACCACGTCCTACTTGTTAATTAGCTAAAAACACAACACCATACCACGTCCTACTTGTTAATTAGCTAAAAACACAACACCATACCACGTCCTACTTGTTAATTAGCTAAAAACACAACACCATACCACGTCCTACTTGTTAATTAGCTAAAAACACAACATCATACCACGTCCTACTTGTTAATTAGCTAAAAACACAACACCATACCACGTCCTACTTGTTAATTAGCTAAAAACACAACACCATACCACGTCCTACTTGTTAATTAGCTAAAAACACAACACCATACCACGTCCTACTTGTTAATTAGCTAAGAACACAACACCATACCACGTCCTACTTGTTAATTAGCTAAAAACACAACACCATACCACGTCCTACTTGTTAATTAGCTAAAAACACAACACCATACCACGTCCTACTTGTTAATTAGCTAAAAACACAACACCATACCACGTCCTACTTGTTAATTAGCTAAAAGCACAACACCATACCACGTCCTACTTGTTAATTAGCTAAAAACACAACACCATACCACGTCCTACTTGTTAATTAGCTAAAAACACAACACCATACCACGTCCTACTTGTTAATTAGCTAAAAACACAACACCATACCACTTCCTACTTGTTAATTAGCTAAAAACACAACACCATACCACTTCCTACTTGTTAATTAGCTAAAAACACAACACCATACCACTTCCTACTTGTTAATTAGCTAAAAACACAACACCATATCACTTCCTACTTGTTAATTAGCTAAAAACACAACACCATACCACGTCCTACAGGTTAATTAGCTAAAAACACAACACCATACCACGTCCTACTTGTTAATTAACTAAAAACACAACACCATACCACGTCCTACTTGTTAATTAGCTAAAAACACAACACCATACCACGTCCTACTTGTTAATTAGCTAAAAACACAACACCATACCACGTCCTACTTGTTAATTAGCTAAAAACACAACACCATACCACGTCCTACTTGTTAATTAGCTAAAAACACAACACCATACCACGTCCTACTTGTTAATTAGCTAAAAACAACACCATACCACGTCCTACGGGTTAATTATCTAAAAACACAACACCATACCACGTCCTACTTGTTAATTAACTAAAAACACAACACCATACCACGTCCTACTTGTTAATTAGCTAAAAACAACACCATACCACGTCCTACGGGTTAATTATCTAAAAACACAACACCATACCACGTCCTACTTGTTAATTAACTAAAAACACAACACCATACCACGTCCTACTTGTTAATTAACTAAAAACACAACACCATACCACGTCCTACTTGTTAATTAGCTAAAAACACAACACCATACCACGTCCTACGTCCAACCCCACTGAGGCCCCTCTTGCCTGGATCCGCTCAGCAGGATAATCCCCCAGCTGGTGTTGGGCGGTCAGGAGGGCCAAAACCCTCAACCACCACAACCCCTTTTAGCAGAACTGCGTACCTGTGCACCTCCAATACACACTCAGTTGTTAAGTTAAAAATGATGAAACCCATCAATTTAATGTGGCTTTTATTTATGCTTCAGCTGAACATGCAATTGTTGTGTTTGACGTCACATTACAGCAACTTTTTACTTTTTTTTCTAAAATGTCAACACATTCAGATGGAAAATCTCATTAGTTTTTAATGAATGTCTCCTCTGAAGCAGGTGATAAGTGCACCTTTTAATAACTCCCTTTTTCCCCACAATTGTTCTTTCTAAGCCTTTTTCAGAGAATGTTTTCTAAATTCCAGGCATACGCTCACCATGAATGTGTTTGTGTCTTCTTTCATTTGTTATGCATGAAGATCTCAGAATAAAAAGAAATACAAATAAAACATGTGTTACTTTAGTGATGTGTGATCAGGTGAAAAAAAAAGAAAGAATAATAGCATAAACTAAATATGAATATTTGTTCATTGAACTTTTAATGCATTATCTGTCGGACTTCAGTGGTGTTAGCATTTTGAAGTCAAACTAAATGTTTTGTGTCTATCAGCATGTTGCTAAGACAACATATCATACCTTTAATAACAGTGTGATGTCATTGTCATGCTCACAGTGGGGGGGGCTGGCAGGAGAGGGGCTGAGAGACTTCTCAATCTAAATGAAAGTAAGAAGGACTTTTATGACAAAATGGGCTGTCTCCTGTGCAAGTGTAGACTTATGCACTTTCTAGTGAAAACACCTTTATTTATTTTCATACAGTATATAAATAGAAATGTACTATTTATTTCAAAACAATATTTAAACTGAAGTGAATTATTTTCTTTTTTTAAGCAACTTGTATTAACATTGATTAGATCACAAAAATGCTTTATATAAAAAAACCTAAAACCGGCTGTGAACCTTTGAAAATACAATAACATTGTTTTTCTGATGATTTTATGGGAGATTATACAAACTACAGTGAATAACCCCCAATATATTTGTTTAGACAACTACAGTATCTTTGTCTACATGCTATGTAAAATGCTATCATGCAACTTTCTTCAAGCTGACAGACACTTACGTGCAACATTAAAAAAGAAAAGAAAATCAGATCATTTGGTGCTGAAAGTGAATGCTAAGGAGTGTGAATGTGCAGTCCACTGGTCACAGTCAGCACCCTAATGGAAATGCAAATACGGTATAGTATGGTATGGTATGGGATCAGGCTAGCATACGATGAGAGGACAGCGGGGTTATTTTGCTGCCATTATTTGCCTCAAACACATTTAGACACCTGCAAATAGTTCATTACCGTATTTTCCGCACTATAAGGCGCACCTAAAAACCACAAATGTTCTCAAAAGCTGACAGTGCGCCTTATAACCCGGTGCGCTTTATATATGGATAAATATTAAGATTAATTTTCATAAAGTTTCGGTCTCGTAACTACGGTAAACAGCCGCCATCTTTTTTCCCGGTAGAACAGGAAGCGCTTCTTCTTCTACGCAAGCAACCGCCAAGGTAAGCACCCGCCCCCATAGAACAGGAAGCGCTTCTTCTTCTACTGTAAGCAACCACCCGCCCGCGTAGAAGAAGAAAAAGCACGTGGATATCACCGTACGTTTCATTTCCTTTGTGTGTTTACATCTGTAAAGACCACAAAATGGCTCCTACTAAGCGACAGGGATCCGGTTCATGAAAAGACGCAATCTCTCCATCCACACACGGATTACTATTTCACAGCAACTGATATTCCTGTGAACCGCACTGTGGATACAACGGGAGCACGTACGGTGAATATTCGCACCACAGGGAATGAGAAGTCATCCTTCACTGTGGTTCTAGCTTGCCATGCTAATGGCCAGAAACTTCCACCCATGGTGATATTCAAAAGGAAGACCTTGCCAAAAGAGACCTTTCCAGCCGGCGTCATCATAAAAGCTAACTCGAAGGGATGGATGAAGAAAAGATGAGCGAGTGGTTAAGGTAAGTTTAAGTTTACGCGAAGAGGCCGGGTGGCTTTCTTCACGCAGCTCTGTCCATGTTGATATACGTATGTTTGTGATTGCACATTTGCGTACATTTTGGGAGTGAACAGAGTTGTTAAAACGCTGGTTTTTAATATATTATTAAAGTTTGACTGACCTATCTGACTGTTTTTTTGACATTCCTTTAGCGCAGTTAGATGCGGCTTACAACACGGGGCGGCTTATAGGTGGACAAAGTTTTGAAATATGCCGTTCATTGAAGGCGCGGCTTATAACCCAGGGCGCCTTATGGTGCGGAAAATACGGTACATCAACTCAGCCTCAATAACACAACATTTTATTCATTCTTCTCTGTTGTAACAAATCAATAAACCCGCACATTACCTTTGCCTTTTTCTAGACAAGTCACTTTTTTTTTTTTAATTGGTCAATTGACTGTTTCTTGAGAAAGTTTACTATCTCGCGGTCGTACTAAAAGCATAGAAAAAGGTATGATAACAATAGCAATGTCTTGTCATTGCACTTCAAAAGTCCAACAAAATGTGAGGCGTTCAAAAGCAGACATACATTATATTGTACATGGTGACAGAAGAGGAACACTGATGGGTCGCCACTAGGGGGCGTAGTGTTAAAAGGGGGCTGGGGGAAAAGGTGGACGTGGGGGGGGGGGGATGAGTACAAAAAAAAGTTGATCCCAGACTAGGCTCCTGGGGGCGGGGGGGCTCAGTTTGGTGCCAGGAAAAACATCTTGATAGTCATGATAAGCACATACCATATTTTTCAGACTATAGGGCAGGGCCGACATCCGGGCAACTGAGCTACATACGGGTTCTTCGAGCCATAGCAACCTGACTGGCGTTGAAAACAAACCGTCGCCATTACTCTTTAACCTGTCGACCTGCGCTGATTAAACCCGTCATTCTGCCTCCAAAATGCCAAAAAACGGTGTTGTTTTTGGTTGTGCAAACCACAACTGGAAACAGGGAAAACAAAGGTGGTATTTTGTTCTGCCAAAGCGTGCTAAAAGCCCACAGAGACGAGACAAATGGCTCGCAGCTTTACACCGGGAAAACCAGGACGGTTCTCACTGGAGTCCCCCAAAATCCCGGGTCGTGTGTTCGGATCACTTCGTTTCTGGTAAATATAAGGAACAAAAATCCACCTTCTTAACCACAACTTGGCTATACCGTCCATGCTAATGTTGAATTTTTACTGAATAACGTTCGACAGCTGAAGTTGTTGTTGTTGCACAACAATAACATACGGTATAAAGGCTATTTCCAGTAATTCAGCAAATAATAAATCATAATACTGAACTGAATTTGAATGAGCTCTCTACAGATATAATAAATATACAGATACTGGTAGCCACCGTGTCATCCTTATTATCATTTATCAACATACCTTGGGTGATTTAACCATTTTTATGTGATTTATTGGTTATATAACAACCGAAGCCAACAACCGACCTGGTGCGCTTGTGAGGTAGACATAAAGATTTCCAAATTCCATGTCCGGCCATTGTGTAGGATTATCAGTCCACAGGGCAGTCGTTTAATCCAACTACAGAACATTTTAACTCGTATCTTAACCTAGCCTCACTGGAAAGACTATTTACATAATCATACGCCATTTAGAACAGTTTAAAATGCGGTGAAACCTCGTTAAATGCCTTTTCTGTCAATGCTGTGTTCGCTGTGAGCTGGTTTGTTTTCAACGAATTCAATATGGCGACCGGTTGCTAGGGGATTGGCAGGCGGAAGTGACGTAGGTCCGCCCTCGCCTATAAGTCGACGTTTTTTTCATAGTTTGGCCGTGGGTGCGACTTATACTCAGGAGCGACTTATGTGTGGAATTATTAACACATTACCGTTAAATATCAAATAATATTATTTATCTCATTCGCGTGAGCGACGAAAAAAATGTCAGCAATCGTCACTCACATGCCAACCAATAAGAATACGGTGGGGGCGGGTCATGGCAGAAGTGCATTGTGGGTCATAGAATGCTAACTGCTATATGCTATACGCTACTCCCGGAGCTATTAAAATGGATCACATCACAATCGTGGTAAATTATAAAAACTGAGAAGGACTGAACTAAAATGGCAGCGAAAAGGAAATCATATACTGCAGATTACAAGCTGGACGTAGTGAAATATGCAGCAGAGAACAGCGATCGAGCAGCAGAAAGAAAGGACGCTAGCGGGGCGCATACCAGGAGCGACACCGAGGAGGAAGATTTCATGGGATTTAGCGATTAGGAGTGACAGATTGTATAGCATGTTCTATATGTTATAGTTATTTGAATGACTCTTACCATAATATGTTACGTTAACATACCAGTTGGTTATTTATGCCTCATATAACGTACACTTATTCAGCCTGTTGTGTGACGACGTGGTCGCATCGTGATGCGGATGTGGTTCTCCCAGGGATGCAGACGGCTTCGGACACAGCTTGTAGGTAGGAATATGATTTATTTAAACTATAAATCATACGATGAATAAACAAAAGACATACACGTAGCACAAAAGGCAAAACAAAAGGGCTAGCGTGGGAGCTAGTAAACCAAAATAGCCTAGCATGAAAACTAGCAGCTAAGGAACATGAAATAAACGTCGTCATCAGTTGTGTGGGAACAAACTAGGAAGCCAGACCGAGTGAGGCCAGGGCAAAGACTAAATAGCCCTCTGATTAGTGCCCGGGCAACAGGTGCGCGTCCCGAACACTAACCAGAGGCAGGTGAATGTAATCGGTTGACATGGCAACTGAAAACAAACAAAATCAAGGTGCTGAAAACACGTGACTCAAACATAAACAAACTATGATCCGGGCAGCGGATCGTAACATGTTGTTCACTATTCTTGATTTATTTTACATTGCCTTTCAAATGTCTATTCCTGCTGTTGGCTTTTATCAAATACATTTCCCCAAAAAATGCGACTTATACTCCAGTGCGACTTATATATGTTTTTTTCCTTCTTTATTATGCATTTTCGGCTGGTGCGACTTATACTCCAAAAAATAGGGTAATTACAACGAGGCAGAAAATGTATGAATGAAAAGAAGTCAAACATACAAGAAACAAAGAAGACTGCAAATGTAAGTGTGTTTTGTACCAGCTGCAACAACACTGACACAGCCCCAATGTAAGTGTGTTTTGTACCAGCTGCAACAACACTGACACAGCCCCAATGTAAGTGTGTTTTGTACCGGCTGCAACAACACTGACACAGCATAAATAAATAAAGGAGCTGGTGGATCTCTCAGTGAGGTGTCTGTATTACTTTATTTACAATAAATCATTCGATTATCGATATTATAATCATCCATGATCAATTATTTCCCCCACCTCTAATAGAAAGACTCCAAAAATGAAAAGCCCTGTCACACTAAGCCACATAAAGACAATGTATAAGTAAGAATAAAGACAATGTATAGGACTGCAGCTATCCATTCTAGTTGTCAGTGAGGAATCAATCATTTGGTTTCTTCCATTAATGGAATATTTGGATGGAACACACTATAGCCTCAATGCCTATTTTGGGGAAAATAGATGAAGTGAAGTGAATTATATTTATATAGCGCTTTTCTCTAGTGACTCAAAGCACTTTTACATAGTGAAAGCCAATATCTGAGTTCCATTTAAAGCAGTGTGGGTGGCACTGGGAGCAGGTGGGTAAAGTGTCTTGCCCAAGGACACAACGGTAGTGACTAGGATGGCGGAAGCAGGAATCGAACCTGGAACCCTCAAGTTGCCGGCACGGCCACTCCACCAACCGAGCTATACCGCCCTACACTATGAAACAATGATTTTTGTGCTTTCTATAACCTTCTTTTTTTCCCAATAAATGCACATTGTCAACATTGAAATCCAACATTGAACATTGAAAGAAAACCAAATGTCAGAATGATTACGGCTCATGTGCGCTCTACCCTGCAGAAACTATGTCTGTGTTTTTAAAGTGTGGTCTGGCTTTTACACATTTTTATTTGTTACACTCTTACGGTAACTATTAATCAGAGCAACAGAACTTCAATCTAAGCTGTTTTCTAATGGAAGAAAAAGACTAATAGTTGGTCACAAATGATATTATTGGATTATTGTTTGTTTAATAAGAGTACAATGCATAGACTTGGGAGGAAAACAAGAGTTTTAGCCTAAAAATAGAAATATCAAAGTGGGACCCATTATTCAGTATGCGGCCCTCGTGGAAAAAGTTTGGATCCTGAATAAGTTCTGCTGGAACATGTGTGGAAAATACAATTAACTGGCCCGTCAGGGGGCTCCACTCATGTAAGTCATTAAAAAAAACCTGCATCCACACTACAAAATGGAAGAAAACAAATGTCCGGCTACTTCTCAAATGTACTTCAATAAAATACAGGTGAGTACATAAAGGTCCTTAGCTCCGCCTTGAAGTAGCTGAGTAACGATGTAAGGATGTGCATGTTAATGATGCAAAACTCACTAATTTACTCTATAAATTCAAATGACCAAAAAACTGTGACTGATAACTACACTTTGACCTACTCACAAAATGACCGGTGCCAGCTCGCAAGCATAAATGCTAACATGAAAACAAGACATATTAACGTCTTTCCCCAACCTAAAGTGATATAAACACAACTAAGCTACTCAGTTGTGAGCCTGCAAGCTGTGCTCTCTCACTACCGAATGCTCTTCTATACTCACTACACAGTGATCTTCTATACTCACTACCGAATGCTCTTCTATACTCACTACACAGTGATCTTCTATACTCACTACACAGTGATCTTCTATACTCACTACACAGTGATCTTCTATACTCACTACCGAATGCTCTTCTATACTCACTACACAATGCTCTTCTATACTCACTACACAGTGATCTTCTATACTCACTACACAGTGATCTTCTATACTCACTACACAGTGATCTTCTATACTCACTACACAGTGATCTTCTATACTCACTACCGAATGCTCTTCTATACTCGGAGGATTACCATACGGAGGAGTTTTTATGGTGCCTTCAAGGAGCGCTGAACGGAGTAGGATGCCACAATGCCCGCCAGAAATGACAATAAATTGGATTTGCTATGCACTTTTCATTGAAATAAATATTAAAGTGCTAACGTGCAAACCAATATGTAAAACAAACAAAAGTTTAACCATTGAAACTGATAAAATACTAAAACACTATCAGCGAAGCATAAGAAACACAAAACATACAAAATGGTGCGTTTAATTATTTTAGTTATTAAAACAATTTGTCAAACCATTTCAGAGTGTATTAATACTTTTTCAGCACATTCAACATTTTGCTCACAATAACCGTGATGGGAAATGTTCATGTTGAGAACATTTCATGTTGTTGGGAATATCACTTCTTGAGCATGTTGTGCCAGCTGAAGTTTATGTCAATAAAATGTATTTTCTCCTATTTGGTTGGTTGAATTGAGCAGAAACAGAAGTGGAATGAAGACACACTGAGGTCAAGTATTTGTTGCAGCAGACTCATATGTGAGGAATTATTCTTCATATGTGAGGAATTATTCTTCATATGTGAGGAATTATTCTTCATATGTGAGGAATTATTCTTCATATGTGAGTATTTATTCTTCATATGTGAGGAATTATTCTTCATATGTGAGGCAAACTGCTTGGCACTCAGCATCAAGGCTTGGAATTGGGGGTTAAATCACCAAAAATGATTCCCGGGTGCGGCCACCGCTGCTGCTCACTGCTCCCCTCACCTCCCAGGGGGTGATCAAGGGTGATGGGTCAAATGCAGAGGACACATTTCACCACACTTAGTGTGTGTGTGACAATCATTGCTACTTTAACTTTAATTATTCTTCATATGAGAGGCATTATTCTTCATATGTGAGGAACTATTCTTCATATGTGAGGCATTATTCTTCATATGTGAGGAACTATTCTTCATATGTGAGGAATTATTCTTCATATGTGAGGAACTATTCTTCATATGTGAGGAATTATTCTTCATATGTGAGGAATTATTCTTCATATGTGAGGAATTATTCTTCATATGTGAGGCATTATTCTTCATATGTGAGGAATTATTCTTCATATGTGAGGAACTATTCTTCATATGTGAGGAATTATTCTTCACATGTGAGGAATTATTCTTCATATGTGAGGCATTATTCTTCATATGTGAGGAATTATTCTTCATATGTGAGGCATTATTCTTCATATGTGAGGAATTATTCTTCATATGTGAGGAATTATTCTTCATATGTGAGGAATTATTCTTCATATGTGAGGCATTATTCTTCATATGTGAGGAATTAATCTTCATATGTGAGGCATTATTCTTCATATGTGAGGCATTATTCTTCATATGTGAGGAACTATTCTTCATATGTGAGGAATTATTCTTCATATGTGAGGAATTATTCTTCATATGAGGCATTAATCTTCATATGTGAGGAATTATTCTTCATATGTGAGGAATTATTCTTCATTGTCATGTGAGCGCAGGAGGAATGATGGCTATGTGGGATGAGCACACACGTGCAGACACACACACACACACACACACATGCATTCAGGCACACACACAATGTTTGGAGTATTATTTCTTCCAGACAACAGCAACAAGACACATGTCCACATTCCTCAGAGTCACAAAGAGTTGTGCTTTGACAGCTGTGTCGATACACCTGTTGCCCCATACCAATACTCTGTCAGCTGCCCTGTGGGACACCAACACACACACACACACACACACACACACACACACACACACACACACACACACACACACACACACACACACACTTGAACTCTGCCCAACAATAATCCCTGACAGTCCAGCAGCTGTAGCAAGTGCCATCATGTTCAGTACTGCATGGTGGATGACAACACTTAGTTACTATAAAACTTTATGCTTGCAGTTTGAATGAAGACAAAATACACGAGTCAAAGTCATCTAGCTCACAGCTTTTCATCACAAAGCTCCGTCTCACCATGAAATAGACACAAGTTTATAAATAGAAGCTCCAGTGTTAAATACTCAGGCTGCATAACTTTGATTCAGTCAAGCAGAACGTGATGGAGTGTCCAAACTGCTATTTGCAACCTGCTTTCAGTGCTTTAACAAAACTGTTTTTTTTCTAAATGTCTACAAAATAATCATTTTATTGAATCAAATAATGCCAAATGGCGATCATTATCCAAGAAGGCACAAAGCTGGTGTGTGGTGACGTCATTACATGCTGAAAGTTGTAAAAAGGCAGACTAAAATCCTTCAAACACTCCAGAAAGTCAGTGCCTTCAAGGTATTTGCCTAAATTACAAACAGGATTTTTAAAAAAGGACGATTTGCATGTCTAATGCTTAGACGCAGACGGTATTAACTGGCGAGGAACGTACACTAACACTTTGTGTTTCAACCACTGAGTGAGATACAGTCTGGTGTGATCATCTCATTTCACCTATTTGGGTTCAAAATATTTTTTGCAAAGCAGTAATTCTAGTCTGCAAATGATGTGTTGTTGTTGAGTGTAACCGTGTAATACTCTTCCATATCACTAGGTGGCAGCAGGTAGCTAATTGCTTTGTAGATGTGGGGAAACAGCGGGAGGCAGGGTGCAGGTAAAAAGGTGTCTAATGCTTAAATGAAAAATAAAGAAAAGGTGAGTGCCCCTAAGAAAAGGCATTGAAGCTTAGGGAAGACTAAAACTGAACTGGCTACAAAGTAAACCAAAACAGAATGCTGGATGACAGCAGGGAGCAATTAGCTACCTGCTGTCATCCACCTACTGATATGGAAGAGTATAACGTGGTAAGTCTGCCGATCTCCAGACATTACAGACCCTCAACAACGGCACATTATTTGCGGATTATAATTACTGCTTTGCAAAAAATATTTTGAACCCAAATAGGTGAAATGAGATCATCTCCCACGACACACCAGACTGTATCTCACGAGCCGCGGCACAGTGGTTGAAAAACACTGCCTTAGAGTACACACTTAAGGGATCCATCTAATCTAAAATACTGCAGTTTATTTTACTTTGTATTTCTGGGCTTTTGAGCTGCAGAAATACAGTCGGTTTCATTTCTGCATCCACTTAAGCAAATGAAAGAGCACATTTTAATATTTGTTTGTAAAAGAATGACTACTTTATTGCAACCTCTGCCTCATTGATGGAGACGTGTTTTAATGAAGTACGTGACGTCAAACGTTGCCTCGCATGCAGCCTGACTTCTAGCACTTCTGTTGAGTCCACAACAAAACAAGTCAACTCCACCTAATTAGTTGGCCTGGCTAATATTTGGCCGTGGAACAATGACGTGAGTTCCTGGGATGGAGGGGGGGGGGGGGGGGGGCTACGCTATAATCCCAGGATGTTGGAATGCTGGAAATCCATCCATCCATTTTCTACCACTTGTTTCTTTCGGGGTCGCAGGGGGCGCTGGAGCCTATCTCAGCTACAATCGGGCGGAAGGCGGGGTACACCCTGGACAAGTCGCCACTTCATCGCAGGGAATGCTGGAAATATCCCTCGAAAATGTGAAATATTTTAGGAATGTTCTCGTCGTTTGTTTTTTTTATCGAATGTTTGATTATGGCGGTGTTACGTGCACTCAATCATTGGCTACCAGTTGCTGAGTCAAGTGTTTGCTGTAATGAAGATGAGTCTTGTTGGAAAGATCACACTTCATGTCAGAGGTCACAACATGCAGAAAGAAATATACCATTATTTCTTTCCATTTGTAGTCTGTGTGAAATGTGTCCTTTTCATGAACCTTTATTGATCGGTCAAACGCGACTTAGTAACTATTTCCACTTGTAATAAAGTTCAAGTACTTTGGAGGGTTTTTTTATGTCCACTTGAGCAGAAAAAATGAGGATTTTAATCTTAAGAGATGTCTTTTAGTACTCAACCTAATTAGTTAAGGTTGAAAGTATCTCAGTATGTTAATAATGACTGAATTAATTAATTAATTACATATTACAAAACTGTTGTATACTAATTCATAGATGTTATTTTATTATATAAAAGGTCAGTAAATGATTCTATATATTTGTAAACGCTTGAAGTGAGAAAGGGGTAGGATTAAATAAGCTTTGCTTCTTCCTACTCCTTTTCGGGCATGATGTAAAATGAAATGATATGAAATTGTGTGATGTATTATGATGTAAGTGTGTTCATGTTCCAAATAAACTAAAGAAAGAAAGAAAAAGTTGTCTTGGCATGAAAACAACAATGGCACAACTTTTTGGGGAAAACATTAAAAAAATGTATAAGAAGTGAAAATTCCCAGGGTGAAAACGTTACAATTATAGCATTAAAATCCAAAATATTTGACAAATGTTTTCATTAATATTCATTCTTGGATCATTTTGATAGAAACTTCACACTACTGGACTAGTGTCAAGAATAAATATCATTGTTTAATCAATGCAAGACTTTGCATTTATTATGTTTTTGTTCTTTTTGACGAGCCCTCAAACTAATCATGTTGTGCGTCAGAAAATGTCAATATTCACAAAACTAAGTCTTCTAGACACATTTAAAGACGCCAAAGTTATTTTACATTCATTTTATAACTCACAAACTCTCTGAAATGAGTTTCCCATGAAAAGTGAGGTTTTGTTTGAAATCCAATGAAGCAAAGACATAATCAAAATGTACTTTAAGAGAAGTTTCAGTCTCCAAATAACAAAGAATATTAGACGAGATTCCCTTGGAAAAAGTCCAAAGTAAATCCCAGCTGAATCACAGGAAGTCAAACTTTTGGAGGGTGAAAATGTTGGAATTGTGGCTTGAGAATGTGAAATATTTGAGGAATGCTGTGGCCGAACGTGAGGTGGAATGACTCTGAGAGGAGAAATGTGTTCAAAACGTGACTTTCCTCCCCAAGTGCGCAGGTTTATTCGGGTCAAGATAAAAGTGTGAAAAGAATCGGGAGATCTTACCTGATGTTGGCAGGTGGAGCAACAGTTCTCTTCTTCGTCTCTTCTTCTTTTGCTTTTGTTGACTTTTTGTCCTGCTGTGTTCGTCCCGGGGCGA